>NW_004797854.1:218212-226861 GCF_000002075.1 Aplysia californica | reverse complement strand
GGGGGTGTATGTCAGTGGATACGCAGGAAGTATTAGGTAGGTAGGTAGGTAGGTAGGTAGATAGGTAGGTAGGTTGGTTGGTTGTTTGATTGGCAGGAGAGCATGCAGGTAGGTAGGTAGGCAGACCTATCTATCTATCTATCTATCTATCTATCTATCTATCTATCTATCTATCTATCTATCTATTTATCTATCTATCTATCTATCTATCTATCTAAGTTTGCTTACAAACATAGAGAGACCACTGCCTTACTCAAGATACCTGTGTTGTCCGTCTTTCCGATTTTCATTAACAAGTCCCTACGACAGGGTTGTAATTTTTGCTCCAACATTGTCCTTTTCTTTGTAATCATCACCAATCTAGCTGTCCACCTTTTTGAGAAAACGACGAAAAGTGGAAAAAGTCGACCATTTTTTAAGGAAACTAAAGATGAATTAAAGGTCCAGATGGCATTACATGACTGACGACAACAAATAATGAGAACTACGGAACTGATACTTTTAAGCCCTTTGGGCAATTTTTATCGATTTCATTTAATTTATTTACCTTAATACAGCTTGTGCACATTTTAAAACACATGTGTGTATGGATTGTGCTAAAAAGAAACCTTGATCAAAGGGACAAAAGTGCAGTTTCCAAGGATGCTCAAACTTTGGAAGTCACCAAACTTTTGCGACCATTTCCTCGCTTATGTTATCTAAGACAACAGGCGACTCCCACCTGCTTCAATACGAAATATCTCTTCTTTTCAAGATAGATAGGTTTTCTAAAATCAAAAAGGCTTTATGATTATACCAAAAAGTTCGAGAGTCCGAAAACTAACCAGAGCCTAATTCTATCAGTGTGCCACATTTATGGCATGATTTGTGGTGGTGGGCCATGATTTATCATACGAGTGAAATTACCAAATTGTAGTCACGAGTTACAACGAGTGACCCATGCCAACAATTACACAAGTAGGACAAATCATGGTCTACTACGAGAACTCACGCAAAAATTGTTTACCATATTGTTACCTCTCTGACGAAATAGGTCTGGACCAACCAAGATCAATTTTCATTATCAGTCAAGTGATCAAGTGGCCTAACTCATGAGTCTCATAAGAGAACGAAATTAAGTCCCATCGAAGTCCGAGTGAGCAATTCCAAAAAGATTGGTCCTTATCTATTGTTCTTTTTAGGTGTAGGTGTTTTACGGTGCTCGCAACTTCATAAGGTCATATGAGCGCGCGGGACACATTAAGAATTTAAAGTTCGGTTGGAAATAATTTTGAATTTTACCCTGGTGGCGGCGGACTTACGCTTATCGATTTTAGAACCACCAAGGGATCTTTGATGTGCACAACCTGCTGACAGGACCTCCGGGATATTTTTGCCCTTCTCCGAGAAGGCTGGATGGAAGATCTTACCTACCGTAAGATCAAAAGTGTAGCTGAAAGGCAGCAGTAAGGAGCCAATTAGTAGCAGTAGAAAAGCAGGCTGCTAAAAGAGTTAGAAGGCCAGCAGAGGATGGGGCAGTTTGAGGGGGGGGGGGGGGAGGAGCAGAAAGTGGAGACGAAATAAGTGGTCAGAAAATGGTTAGAAATCGGGAAAGGAGGTGAAAGGGGAATATTTCTTTAGAGCACCTCAATACCACGAGAGCTCCCTTTCCTCTGCTTGGACACACGACTTATTAAAAATCCTAGTGCGTGGTTACTACAGATTTTTAAAAGTTTATAGCTAGGACAATATCGATTTTAAAACCACGTTCGTCATCTTTTTTTCTACGTCTAATTGCTACATTATTCTTATCAAACTCATGTTTAGATAACCTTATAGTGCGGTCAAAAAATCCGTTGGGCAACTTATCCTAAAAAAAATATATTTGACGGGCGAATCGGTGTCCCCATACTTTGCACGGTAGTTTGTTTCAATTTGTCTTAACTAAATGATATTTTTCCACAACAATTGAGATTAGATTAAACACTTTAAATTAATGTAAAATACAATAAATCTCCGTCACGTAAAAAAATGGGGTTGTTCACAGCACTTCCCGATTTTCGCACATGTTTTGCATAAGCAAATGACTAAGTCACAGCTCATCAATGACACTTTTTAGTTGCAACACATGTTACAAGAAATTAATTTTTTGGGGAACACTGTTTTGATCTAAAGGCTCTCAAAACATGCGTTCGAAAAGTACAACATCGGGACTAGAAAAACATGACGGGCTTTCTTTTAAAAGCGATATTGCCCCAGCTGTAAACCTTTTAAAATCTGTAGAACCCACCCACTTCTTTAGTATACAGCTAAGATCTGTTTACAAAAATGTTGATCTGCTATGACAAATTGATACAAGTCATTGTGCAAAAGCTAAAAAGTCTATGTTTGATAGTTTAGAAAATTGCTTGATGATAATTGCGCCTTGAATTTTTGACAGCTCCATAAAACAAAAAACCTGTTCACTATAAAATCAATTTGTCGTGAATAGCAATTTTCCCAGTAAAAAGTGTCATTGGTGATCTGTGCAAAGGCCATATGCGTATGCAAAATAAAAGTGTGTGAGAACCGGAAAGTGCTGTAAACAATACCATTTTCCGGGTGACGCAGATTATAGTATTTTATACAAAGTTATGAAGAAAAACTGTTTTTGTTTAAATTTAACTTCAATTGTTAAAGAAAAATCATTTATGTCTATGTTAAGACACATTGATACAAACTTCTGTGCAAAGTATGGGTGACTTTGATTCACCGGTTAAAGAGATATTTGAGGATAAGTTATGCCACAAATTTTGGACCTATAATTACAAGATCACGTAATGCTGTCCTTATAATATGCATCTCTGTGACAAACAAATCTCAACATGTTTCGTGTGTGAGATAGCAAAGTGAAAAAAAAAGTATTTCACATATAGGGCATATGGATTTTGTCAGAAAATATTCCATACTAAAGTAACTTATTGTATGAAATTAGTACAATTTGTACAATAGTACGAATTTCTATTAAAGTGACAATACTGATTTCAGTATTATGATGAAATAGAAAAGGTAGTACTATATTGTGTTTCGAACAATGAATTATACAAAGTAAACAGAAATAGAAGTCAACAAAAGATCAAGAGTCGCTGAGTACACTAATCCAACTATCAATGACGTCATCAGTAAAGGAAACTTCGAACACCCTCAGCAATGTAACCCTGCGCGAACTTAACAATAGATATATCTGGGAAAGAATCAAGTGTTACAAGCAATACCTCAACCAACGAACTTTCTTATGCCTATGCACACATTCTCCCAACGTTTGGACATCTGCACCCTGAGGACTATCTGGCAAACTTGACACTCAAGAGAACAAACAATGAGAGAGAAAAGAAACGTCATCGCGTCCTATAAAAGTACTCGCTTTCCAGCAAGATCTTCACAAGCCAAGGAAAGGTGGTGAACTTTCCTCACAGGGACGCAGGAGAGCAGCACGGATAGGAAACTTTGTTCCCAGTCTTTAAGAAAAGACAGTACTCGTAAAACGTACAGAACAAACTTGACGAAGATGGGAACATCTTTCCAGATACTCGTGGCTTTCGCCGTTGCTTTATGTGCAGCGTCCCTGGCAAGAGCACAAACAGGTAATGCGTTATCTATCTATCTATTTACCCATCTATTTGTTATCAGTAGTATTATCCACTATAACAACTATTTGACCAACATAATAACTTACAGGAGCTAGATTCTTTAACAGATTTTTAAATCATGAACATCCTTTCTTTTTATTCAGGGGGTGTAGCAAAGATTGTTTAGAGCTTTCTTCAACATCATCCTTAAAATAATCATTGTTGAAGACTTCGCATTGTTGGTTAAGGGCACAGGATAGGAATAAAGCAATGTTTCATTGTTCCCGTACATGTTTTCCGTTGCTTTCTTACCTTTAGCTCAACACTTAGTCAAGTTAGTTTGAAGAGCAGATTCCAGCACAATCTCTTAATCGGAATTCAAGCTCTAGCGTTTTCAAATGATGTAGGAACTGATTGATCAAATATATTTGACCGTTAGTGTATTTTTTGTGAAAATTATGAGCATAGTTGTCCGTTCTTTTGCGGAATTGTAGCGTCTTACTAAACACAGAGCTGGCTATTAATTTGTTTATGGAGGACTTGGTCCTGCCCTACAGGCCACAGAACCGAGATGGATTAATTAAACAAAAGAATGATATACGTTTGGAACGTTTTCACATATCCAACAGTTCGCTTCCTTAGAATTACAAAGTTCTGTCTGACATTTTAGCCGTTTGAGTTACTGAGACCATGAGACCAGAAACCAATGTCCTATCTGCTCTGTCAAATTCGTAAGATTATTGGGGGTTGTTATGAAGATATTTAAAGACTTGCATTTGAAAAAGCTTGACATGTTGTGAAACTTAAAATGTTTGTCTTCAAATTTCTCAAAACTAAGTACTGAGCAGATAGAACTATGCAATTCTGAGGTAGCCATGTATGTAGTTTGAAATCAATTGGGCCATAGCAGCGGACTGTTTTAACTCTTTTTGTTTTGCACATTCTAGTAACCATTGGCCAGGGGTCTTGTTCATCGATTCCTTTCGGGCGCACGACAGATTGTCCGATATCCAGCGCCCAACCTGGCATGACCTTGACAGCTACGGTTGTTGGCGGTCTTTACTCGGCTTATTGTATTCAGGTGAGATTCTTTTTAAGTCAGGTTATCGTCAGATTTTTTAAATATTATTTTTCTACAACAATACCATTTAAACTGCGCCAGTCAGTATACAATGTAAAAGGCTCGAGCTGTGTCGTAGTGAGAACTTTGTTCGCAATAGTTGTATGTCTGTCAGTCTCCTAGAGTGTCAGTCTGTCTGTTCTGTTCAGTTCTCTCTCTCTCTCTCTCTCTCTCTCTCTCTCTCTCTCTCTCTCTCTCTCTCTCTCTCTCTCTCTCTCTTTTCTCTCCCTGTGTGTGTGTGTGAGTGTGTATGTGTGTATGTATCTCTGTGGGTATGTGTGTGTATCTGTGTGTATATCTGTGTGTGTGTGTGTGTGTGTGTGTGTGTGTGTGTGTGTGTGTGTTTGTGTGTGTCCGTGCGTCCTGCATAGACAACCCCCTCCCCTATGCACACACCTCACCCGCCCACACCCACACCCACAATCGTTTGTTTTACTTGTTCTTAAATCACTTTGCTTGTCATTCCCAGGGCCGCTGCAGTTATTGCCGATGCAATTCATGGTATTTATTATACTTTTACTGTTTACAGGGTCTTACCTATAGCATCGTTCAATCTGGAGGTCAGTATAGGCTTAGGGTGTCCTATCCTTGTGGTGCTACTTTTCGGATTGACTCTGTTGGGAACGCCGCTGCTCAACCTACAACCACCGCTGCCACTACAGCTGCCACAACCACAGCTCCAGGTGTGTTGAACACACCACAGTGGGGCGCGTGGTCCCAGTTCGGATCGTGCAGCGCATCCTGTGGGGGCGGCCTTCGGTCTAGAAGTCGAACCTGCAGCACAGGGAGAAATGCAGACTGCGAATCCTTGACCTCATTTGCCGTGGACCGTCAAGACTGCAATACTCAAGCTTGTCCACCAGCAACCAGTAAGTATTGCTACATACAGGCGATCATGATACAGCGCATTAGTTCATCAGTCAATGTCTGGATCTGCAGGGGAGAATGTTTCGAAAGCAAAATAGAAGTAAGTAAGTAAGTAAGTAAGTAAGTAATTTTATTCAGTGTTTAAAGCCATTGATCCATATCACATAATATAAAACACTAATTTGTTAAACAAAATGTCTATAGTGAAAAATTACAGGTTATGCACATAATATCTCTCATCACAGGCCAAACATTGCATGAATCTGTTGCTAGGCGAGTCAGGCTGGAAGGAATTAACCATTTTCTTTGATGGGCAAAATCAGACGATAAAATTTCCTTAAAAGTCAAACCTCTAACATAAGGGTGAATTTAAAGCACAATAGAAGAAAAAAAAGATTAGGCTGATTTGTTTTGTGGTTTCTTCTTTGGCTAATGAGGATCATTCTAGCAGAAAAGAGTTAGCTTAATTGTGTGCATTAAAAACTCTTCCATTTCCACGTCTGGATATTCGCAGCTTTCATGCATCTCTCTTGGCTTTTGCATAAATTCGTTAGAACCTCGTATGTTACGATTTTCTGCCCCCGTGTATTTGCTGCTTTCCAACAGATTGTTTCAGGAGGCAGGATCTCCTATTTCAAGAAACTAATGCGAAGTCCTTCAGCGACATTTTCAGGGTGTCTTTTAAGCGCCCTTTTAGATGCGTCAACCTTATGCTTCCGTAAGAAGAGTTCAGAATAGAATCCTGGCTTTGTGATTCTGAAATCAGGTAGTCTTACGACATGGCCCACCAAGGGAGGTTTACCCTTTTTTATAGCTCAGAAGACTCTCAGAATTTGGCCCTTTCGGGAATTTTGGTGTCTGGTATTTTGTTGTGCCACCATTTAATTCCAAAAATTCTCCAGACACATTTCTTGCTGAAATGTTTTAACTTTTTTATATGGCACTGGTATACTCTCCGGGCCTCAGCGTCGTATACAAAATGGTTTGGAAGACAATAGGATTTTATCTCTGTACGAATATAACTGCTGTCCCAAACCTTTACCCCGAGTCTTTCAAAAGACGCACTCACTGTATTCTTATTAAGTAAAGCTATTTCTGCGTCGATGGGGGCATATAAAGGCAGTGAACCGTCAAATTATTTGAAACTATCGACGTTTTTCATTGTTAAGTCAAGCATTTTGACAAAACTAATCAGCTGTTCTATAATTATGTTTCTCCTGATTATTTGGTTTGTATTTTTATGACGTGATTAATAATAGTGGGAATATTTCATTATGTGTGTTTATGTGAGAGTAAGTTATGAGGGGTGGGGGGTGCGGGGAAAATTCTGACGTTTGAGACCCTGGACAAGCGTTTGTAGTTGTGGATGGGGGGTGGGGGCAGATCTGAGAGCTTCCTTTGCAGTCTTTGCTGGCTGAAATCACGGCACAGAAGAATAAATTTGTTTACATTCTGTCTGAATCAGTTGTCGCATAGACGACTTGTTGGCGCAGTGGGAACCCAAATAGAGATATATTTGGGGTGGCATAGATATGGACTGGGTGCAAAAAAATCATGTGGAAAAGACCACTGGATGTAAAAGGATGCATGTTCTATCACCAGCCCCAGTGAACCCTAACAATGCTCAGTGTGGACAGGCCAACAGCTTCCGCATCATCGGAGGCACTCAGTCTGGACAGTGTGAGTTCCCTTGGATGGTGATGGTTTATAACCGAATGGAGGGCACTGTGTGTGGTGGCTCCATCCTGGATCAAACTACAATCCTAACGGCTGCCCACTGTGTGGTCAACAAGAATGCGTAAGTACTTGCTACACTCGTGGCCTGAATAGTTATTTTAGTCGACATATTAATAATAGTACTATTTTAAGGGGACGCTCACTGATAAAGAACAATCAGGAAAAGACACAATGGAGTTTTTGGGACACCTGAATAGTCATAAAGGTCTTGAACAGCTAGCTCTCCCTAACAAAAATGAATACAAACGAGGCAGGTGTAGGCCCAGAGCAACCTATTTGGAGAACCTAAACAGATCGGTAAAGAGGAAAGGTCAGGGTAATGTAGCTTTTTTAAAGAGCGTCCGAGCAAGGGAATGAATGAAGAACCATGATCAGCGATGTCTGTCACAGAATATTAAACTTGATGATGACGATGATGATGATGATGATGATGATGATTGATGATTAATACTATGGGTATTTTATGATTGAGGCCACTTGGCCCCTTTACTGGTCATTCCGTTTGATTATTTCATTGGCCCAGCTTGAAGTCGTCGACTGGGGCTTTGGTATATGACTTGAATTTTGAGGTTTAAAGCAACTCGATGTTCTATTATAATTACTTTTTACAAATGAAATAGTGGATATGAGATGAGAGTACGATTTTTTAAAATTATGCTTTAGCAATTAATTTTAATTAAAGTATGATTTGTTACCAATTTTATTTCGTTCTGCATGGTAATTTGGTTATTACTTTTCTTAATCCATCCTGTTGTATTCCTTGTGCTTTCAACTCAATGTATGGAATGCGTGAAGCACCTATTGCTTTAAACTGTTTTTCGTTGTCCGGTTTATAAATCTTTGCAGGCTAAACATTTTAATAGTCAGTGTAGCAGTATTTGTTCTCCATCAGTTGGTGTCGACTAGTGGGTAGTTGGCGGGTGCTCTGGTGTGGTTTGCTCCTTTTCCCCCCTCAGACAGTTATCGTCCTTCTCTCTCCTCCTTCTCTTCTTTGTGAGTTATTATCTAGTAACTAACACCTCTAATCTCCGGCACTCATTTGACCTATTCGTGTTGCAAGTGCTGTAAAACTGTTACTAAAACCAAAACGATATCGACTATGGATATTGTGCCAATGGCAGCAGCAGCATCTATGGCTGGCGAGTCTAACACAGAATTCGTGGCAGTCAGTGTCACTACGTGCTTCGGGCAAATGTTTGGTGAAGGAGATAGTTTAAGTCCTTAAAAAAAACTAATCTGTATTATGTATATGTCCAATGGCAGTATGAGCTCGCGTAAGCCTCTTTATCTTTGTGTCTGCCACACATACACTCTCTCTCTCTCTCTCTCTCTCTCTCT
>NW_004797854.1:211270-213770 GCF_000002075.1 Aplysia californica | reverse complement strand
GGCATCATGGTGGAATCATGCTCTCGTCAATTGTTGGGCATGTAAGTTATTGATATCATCTTAAAACTTGTTCACTTGTCTTTTTTTGGATGGAAAAAATATCCATTTATCTTGAATACAAGTCGAGATATTTGCGAATGAAGGAGGTGGGGGTCACCTGTTTTCAGAGGTAAAATTAGTGAGAAAATGGCTCCAAAGATTAGTTATTTCCTTAGCTGAAAAGTCCGTGGTAACCAAAAATTTACATTTTTTGAGCCTTTAATCAACGTTTTTCCGAAAAATCAACTCAGAAATGAGTTCTTTAATGGGCATGAAAGGTGTTGAACCACGAAACAAAAATTTGATAAAAATTCATAAACCTGCGGGAAAATGCAAGTTTCTTCACTTTGATTATTTTGACGAGAGCCTGATTCCAGCACGCTGCCTCACATAATATTAAGATCTAAAGATTATGAAACATTTCGTAGATTTCTGATACTCGTGACTTAATAAACATAATATCTCGTTTGTATTACCAGTGTTGCTGGCGTTTAAAAAGGCTCTACATGAAACTATGATATAGAATAGTAACAAAGATTTTGTTGTTGAGTGGAAATTATGCTCGTATGCACAACACAAAACGTTCTTTCACATCCTTCAGAAAATCCTTTTTCCTCCATCTGTTAATCCATCCACACAAGCTCAAAATGTGTTGTAAAAAGAATGTTAGAGAGTCGTAGAAAGATAAAGGGATATATATATATATATTTATATATATATAGATATATATATATATATATATATATATATATATATATAAATATATATATATATGTATCAGGGGCGGCTCGTGGGGCTAAAAAGTGGACGTGCACAATTAAGCTATCGCATGCTGAAGATAGTCAAGGGCATAGTAAATGAGACGGTGTATAATTTTAAGATTTGGGTTGGTGAGGGAGGACTTCGTGCTTGTATTTTCATTCTTTTTACTTGTCGCTTTAATTTCTAGTATTAAATTTGTTTGTTACCTAAACATCACTTTCGTTCATCCTGTATTGGAACTGAACACTCAAGTAATAACTTTCACTACTCCACTACAAAACCATTCAAAGGCACAACTCATAACACGGTCACGTTCACCTCCCTCAGGTTCACGGCCACAGAGTCACTTAAAATAGTGGCAAGACAGACAATGAACCAATCGCAATTCACTTGAGCTCTCCGCTGGATTGCTCCGGGGCTCACATAATATTGGCAAAGAATAGCGTACGGTCTATCTCGTTTATTTTTAGACTGTCTACTGTGGGCTATGTTTCGGCACTATTCGGAAGGAGCACATTTGAGATGTGCCGTCTTATTAATATTAATGTACCACCAAACTCGCTACAAGTGGCGTCATCGCTTGGGTTATCCCCAAGGATGATTTATAGGTCAGGTTACACTGTTGAATATCGTATTATGTTTAGCTAAAGCGCGTGGATTTTGGCATGGCATAGTAGGATGTTTTACGGCGCTATAGACACAGAAATGACAGTTATGGTGCCTGTGGGGACCTTGTTTGGATATAATATTTGGCTAGTGTTTGTTTCTGGTTTTTTATTTTATTATTGAGGGTGTTTTACGTAATAGAACATTGAACAATTTTGGGCGGCACTGCACGACCATGCTCTATGGATGAACCGCGCCTGATGTGTATAAATATATTTTTTTAAAAGATGTATATCAGTCAAATCTGTGTAAAACGGCCACCACTTGAAAAGAAGAAAAGTGGCCGTTTAACACAGGTGGCCGGCTTAAGCAGGACTGATCAAAATAAAAAAGGCAAACCATTCTTTTCTAATGTCCAAACCGAGGTTGATCTCAGGCTTTGGACTGCCGTGAGCGAGGCAAATTCAAAAGGCTTTTTGTTTTCTTTTGAATTTGGGGTGGATGAAGTAAGAAGGTTTCGGTTTTGTTGTTGCTGTAGTTGTTGCTGTTGTTGTTGTTGTTTTGCTGTTGATGTTGTTGCTTTTGTTGTTGTTTTGTTGGTTTATTTTTTGGCTTGCTTTTTTTTGTTGCCGATTTTATGCAAGGGTAAAATAAATGAAATATTATGTAAGACGATGAAGATCGAGTGCCATGGTAAAACAAATACACGGGTCGCCACAGCTCGGAGAACACGCGAGGCTTTTGTTGCAAGTTTATGTTAACGTCCATTGTCACTTTGTGACTGATTAGGTAAACAAAGCAGTGACCAGTCACCTCACTTACGATTTGTGCATGAGTTGTAGGCAGGGCTTATAGGTTTATGACGGATCACACGCTTCAATCACAGGCTTGGGTAAACATTCACTTTAGGGACTAACAAGAACTGCGTGTGAATGGATTATTTCGGCTCGTCCACAGCGTCAGGGGCCGATTAAAAAATTTTGAACATAGCGCGCCGGGCGATGAGTGACCACGCCTGGCCGCCCAAGGCAGGTATATTTGACCGTGGGTTGATAAAATAAGGTGGCCGCGGCCGCGTTGGATAGGTGACCGT
>NW_004797854.1:207442-210457 GCF_000002075.1 Aplysia californica | reverse complement strand
TTGGTTACGCGAATGTTCTTAAGTTCGCGAAATCTAGGCCCCAATATGACGAGGAAATACTGTGCTTAAATGGTATACATTATATACATAACATTAACATGACCAAAGAAAACAATGTATAAAGTGTAACAAAAAATAATCAAGTGAATGACTAGTTCAGCTACCGATACACTCTGCCTGCACAAATTAAGTCAAAATTGTTTAAGATGGCCATCCATTGTCGAGGAAAAAAGTGGCTGTCTCAGAGAGGTGTCTGTCTTTCAAAGTGTCATTATAAGGTTTTTTAAAAAGGTGAAAAACGCGAAAAGGGGGAGAGGGGGGGGGGAGGGGTAGAAAGTGGATGTTTGTACAAATGATTGTCTTACACAGGTGGCCCTCAGAGCAGGTTGGACTATCGTCAAAACATCAAGTGTTGCTGAGTTCACCCGTCATCACTGACATCATCAGTGTAACACACCCGGGCACCCTCAGCGACGTAAGCCCGCGAACCTAACATCTGATACACCTGGGAAAGAATCAAGTGCTTTGACCCAGACCTCAACAAACGAGTGTTCTCATGTCTACAGTTTTCCAATATCGTGACTTCTGTTCATCTAGGACCCATACGAAACATTTGACACCTCTGAGAACAAACAAACAATGACTGAGAGGAAACGTCATCACACCTTATAAAAGCTGAAGAAGTTTTTTTGCATAATCTTCACAAGCGCAACTAGAAAAGAGTGGACTTTCCCCCCTCAGGGACGCAGTAGGACAGACCTAACAGGAAACTTTCTTCCCATTTTGAAGAAATAAAAAAGAAAACAAACTAATTAAAGAAAGAACTTGATGAAGATGGGAACATCTTTCGAGAGACTCCTGGCTTTCGCTGTTGCTTTATGCACAGTGTTCCTGGAAAGGGCGGAAACAGGTATTGCTTTTGTTCTATCTATCTATCTATCTATCTATCTATCTATCTATCTATCTATCTATCTTATCAACTTGAACTACACTCTTGATATAAAAAGTAGCTTGTAATATGGGTTCGTTATATAGATTTCTAAAAAGAACTTATGGTTATTCGTGCGGGGTTGTTTTTTTGCGCAGACTGAGTTCAATTCCAGAGGCTGTTTTTTGTTTTCTTTTTTTACGACATGGTAGTTTTGATTCCACTCCTTTTGTAATTCAAGATTTGTTGACGGGTTTTTGTTAGCGGGTTTTTGTTAGCTTATTGTGTTTGATGTCGTCAAAACATCAAGTGTTGCTGAGTTCACCCGTCATCACTGACATCATCAGTGTAACACACCCGGACCTCCGCTCTGGTCTTTTCTTTCAGCTCATGTGCGGCATAGATATTGTCCTCAGGTGAAAGACTAGTTCAGCTACCGATACACTCTGTCTGCACAAATTAAGTCAAAATTGTTTAAGATGGCCATCCATTGTCGAAGAGAAAAGTGACTATCTCAAAGAGGTGTCTGTCTTTCATTAACGAGATTCATCATATCTTTCTTGCCTCGTTTAAATCCTCCTGATTTCTAGTAATCCAGACGTGTGCACAATTTTTTTTTCAAACCGGTGATCAACTTGGCATGGCCCTTGCAGGCTGTCTGTATTTCTTATTGTTTTGCATTTTGCACTGTGGGTAGTATCGGTACCTATATCACTTATGACAGGTGATTAGTTTTTCTTGACTAAATCCACCAAATTCGAGTGGCTGAGGAAAAAAACTTGTAAGACTTATTTGTGTTGTGTGTTGCAATGTGTAAAACTCTTTAAAGTTGATAAAACATTGAAGTCCATTTTCTATCATTCAACCATAGAAAATATAATCAATTTTTGTATAAAAGCAAGGCCCTGGAACACAAGACAACCGGATAAAGAAAAATTATATCGACTAATTAGGAAAGCATGTAAAATTTCAACATCTACATTTCCCTACTTGGATGAATTGTAAATAACAGCTTGCACTAAAAATATTAATTTCATCTTTTTAGGCAACAAACATCCCTTGGTTTCCTAAAATAAAATAAAAACATAGTCAGAAGTAAAGGACCTAGGCTTCTGGTCTGTAATAAAGAAAGATACAGAAGGTCATTTTTACCATCATCCATCAAAATTCTTCCCTCTTAACCATCTTGTATGAGTATTCATATGACCTTAGAGCATGCATCAGAATAACATTGAGTATTTATCTAGCTTAAGGTTATTATTGTTTATATTGCTGCTCATTTATATTATGCATGTGATTGTAAGCCTGAGTGCGTGTCATGTTTGTGTGTGTGTGTGTGTGTGTGTGTGTGTGTGTGTGTGTGTGTGTGTGTGTATGTGTGAGAGAGAGAGAGAGAGAGAGTGTGTGTGTGTGTACACGTGGTGAAACACCAAACCAATGTGCCAGCAATAAAGATGTATCTTATCTTATCTTATCTTATCTTTATTCGTATCTTATCTTATCTTATCTTTCTAAGACTAAAACTTTAAAACACTGAAACATTACAGTGACCGTTGGTGAAGGACGATGCTCATGGGAAGATTCCAGAAACAGAGGTAAAACATGGTGCCCGATAAGTCAAGCAAGAGCGGACATGACGTTGAAAGTGACAGTTGTTAGCGGCTGGTACTCGGCCAACTGTGTTGAGGTGAGACTTTGTCGTGCACAGCTTACTGTGTTCAGGTGAGACTGTCGTATTAAGCTTACTGTGTACAGGTGAGACTGTCTTCGTCAGGTGAGCCTCTGTCTTCGTCAGCTTAGTCTACGCGTCCACCAAAAGAAGATCGCTTCCAGGCTAGACTATTGTACGAAGTTTTTGCATGGTGTAGAACCGACTCAAAAAAGATCCACGTCCACCGCGTCATACCAGCTAAACCTTTTTTTTTTTTAGCCCATAGTGTTTTGATGTCGAGAACAACAGACAGCACAGGCACAGGCGATTTATTTATTTGTTTACATTTTCAGCCAAGGCCCCCGGAAGCTGAAGAAAATCTGCAATCGAAGAGCTAAATTTCTCTCTCTCTCTCTCTCTCTCTCTCTCTCTCTCT
>NW_004797854.1:202705-204114 GCF_000002075.1 Aplysia californica | reverse complement strand
CTCCTCCTCCTCCTCCTCCTCCTTCTCATCATCCTCCTCCTCCCTTCCACTTTCCTGTCGTGTCTTCGTCATTATCGTCGGCGTTCCTCCATATCCATAACGTCCTCCTCCTCCCCCTCCTCTCACCTTCTTCTTTTTGTTGTTGTTGTTGTTGTTGTTGTTGTTGTTGTTGTTGTTGTTGTTGTTATTTCAATTTTTGGATACGACGATCTTGGATAACTTACATTAATTAGTTATCGATGAATGGGTTCAGATGTCGATACTTATTGTAATGTATTTCAACTAAAAGAATTTTAAATTAGTGGTGAATTTTGTCCCCCCCCCCCCCCGGCCCCGCCTCCCATAATATATGTTTTGTTAGTACCAGTGTCTCTATAGTTGCAGCTAGGTGCTTTTGCTTTTGCACAAGACCCATGTTCGATTTCCGGGTGTTGAGAATGTTTCCTTTAATCGAGTTTCTCGATCTTTATGCTGAGATGCTGTATCTCTTTGGGCCAAGATTGGCTCTGACAGGCGTAGTCAGAGGCCTGCCTCCTAAATTATTTGACTTGTGTCGATGGGGAGACGTAAACACACCTACACGTTTTTAAAAAGTGTAATTCTTTTGTTCATCTTTTCTAGGGAGACTCTGGCGGTCCTCTGGTGTGCCAGGAGGCAGATGGGCGATACTACCAATACGGTATCGTCTCTGCTGGAATCAAGTTCAACTGTGGGATTTTCCCGGGTATCTACACAAGGGTCAGCACCTACCTCCCCTGGATTGAAAGTCATCGCAATTAGAGTTTGAAACTGTTGCCATCATCCTGTGTTGTTGATTTTTTGTTTTAGTTTAGTTTTACCAAGAGTTTTACAGCATTTGCAACACAATGAGGTCTCTAAGTACCGAATATTATAGGTGTCATATAAGGGTAACAAACACTAAAACGGAGGACAGATCGAGACGACAGATGTTTGATAGGAAAGAAGAAGCACATCATACCGGCACTGCCGCCTACCACCCGTGTTTTTGTTTCTGTAAAAAAAAAAATAGAAGAAAAGAAAATCATGTATCTTTATCTCTCCGTACGTGTTTTTGTGATTAAAAATAAATGAAGTACTATACCATTGCATGACGTGTAGCCTTTATCTGATAAATGTCATGTACAAGTGTAATACAATTGAAATCACAACACCTAAGCTTCTTCTAAATGGCTTCTAGAGAAAACGAGAAATAGGGCATAACTTTCCGACTAGAAAATTGATTGCAGCAACTTCAGTCTGAAATAAAACGTGATATAAGTATACAGTAACACTGTCTTTTTGTTTCATTCTTTAACGTGTCCTAAAGTATGAGAAACTGCGGAAGTTGAAAAAAAAATCCGTCTGTGTACAGAGGTAGAGAGGGGAGGGAGAGGGAGGTTGGGAGAGAC
>NW_004797854.1:200507-201964 GCF_000002075.1 Aplysia californica | reverse complement strand
CTAGCACTTTGGTTAAAATAGACCCTGTATCAGGGTGCTTAAGATATAACCCAATTTCAAAGCCTCTAGTGTATTTATCATCCGTTGTTGGGAGCCTTCATCTCTGTTGTCACTGGCCTGTACCTATAGATAACAACGCGCCGTGCAGTATCTAAGTATTATTTGTTTTCATTATCGTTGCTGTTAATGTTAGTGTCCAAGACTACATTTCTACTCGACACAGTCTGAGTCATTTATAAGACAAAAGATCTGGCTCCGCCTCGGATTGAGAGAACAAGATCGACAAGGGGCGAAGGAAAAAGTGTACGACTCAATTTGAAAAAATATTAACACTGAGACAAAGAGGAGAGGACTTACGTTGCGCTGTATAGTATTTGAAAAGTTCAGCGCTTGTCTTCGCCTTCCCCATCTGAATTAATATCCTCACCTGCATTCCAGCGATTTAAAATTATTAATAATTTTCAAGGGTGTCCATAATATGCGTTTTTCTACATTTTCAGGAACTTCCTTTTAACTTTCTTTTTTATAACCAATTCCATATGTTTCTGTTGCCTTGAATTAATGTATTCCTGGAATTCTTGCAAGTTTGTTTGTTTGTCTGTTTAGGTTGGGGGGGTTTTAACCGACAAACATACGTGCGCTCTTACAGCCTTCCTTTTCTAAGCAATGGGAGCATAACTGTCCTCTGGTCTACTTTATTTCAAATAATGATGGTCAGATCATCACCATCATCATCATCATCATCATCATGATGTAGAGAAGGCTATAAAATGCAGTTTACAGAAAATAAAAGCTTAGAGCATTTTCATATGCAACGGTTTATTAGCTGAAACAAAAATATGACGAACAAAAACTGTTCTTTTCAATTACAAAATATACAAACACATAGGAAGAAGACGAGAGCTTCCAGTTTTTCTAGTTACGGTGGTTATTTATCCAGTTGAGGTAGTTGCTAACTCTGGCATAGAGTCCCAGGGATTTGCCACACTTGTTCTTTATTCCAGCAGAGACGATACCGTACTGGTAGTACCTCCCATCTGCCTCCTGGCACACCAGAGGACCGCCAGAGTCACCCTAGAGTTGATGGGTAAGGGAGAGGGAAAATTAATAAAGACAACACTGTACCCCTAAGCATAATAGTGGCCTATCTTCGTTTTAGAAGTTTTCAGTCTAGCCCTTTTTTAATGTATAGATGTGTCAACACGTTAATCGTTATGGGCAAAGAGGTTCGGTAAGAGTCACCCAATTTTGATCATAAGTAAACAAAGATCACTGTTATTATTCTGAAGGGAACAATAAAATTTAAACCACAGACAAGGAATGACTCTGCATTCGTCTACTGAATTCTTGAACATGCGGTAAAATGTTGTTATGTACGAGTACATTATTACTTTGACATCGTCCGAAGAAGAAGAAGAAGAAGAAGAAGAAGAAGAAGAAGAAGAAGAAGAAGAAGA
>NW_004797854.1:196730-198501 GCF_000002075.1 Aplysia californica | reverse complement strand
ACATACATACATACATACATACATACATACATACATACATACATACATACATACACAACGTCACGGAAATAGGAAATAAACAAAACTTCCTGAGTTCCCGTACACGTTTAAATCAACAACGTTGAGCAACAAATGAGAAAGTAAAGGGCGATAACTCACTGCTCCGGATTCCCCATCCCATGGTTTTGCAGCCAGAAGCTTGCTGTGGTGTCTTAGAGCCGTCCACCAGACATACTGGAAGCTGGCACCGGTCAAAGGTCAGAGGTTTGCTCAGTTTCAAAAGAGCGATGTCATTACCTGGGAAAGAAAACCGCAATTTAGGCATCGTGGTGAAATCAGACGCTTGTCAAAATAACGAAAATAAAGAAACACTTTTCCGCCCCATTGGCATTTTTTATCGATTTTTTTCTCAACAACTTTTATGTTCTTTGGAAGTCTCCAAACTTTGGGGGCCATTTTCTAGTTGTTCTCCTCTGAAACCAGACGACCCCCACCTCCTTCAATGGCAAATGTCTCGACTTCTATTCAAGATAGATGGATATTTTCCCCTAAACGCAAGGCAAATATGCACATTTTAAAGTGATACCAATAAAATCCATATGGTTAAACTTTGACGAGCACCTAATCCGCCCGCGCGCTTCGTGACACAGTTACCGTAACGTACAATCCACAAGGAATCAGTTGGCTTTAAAAAAAAGTTTTGAAAAATCAAGAGCAACACTTGATTACCCCAACACCTTCTCTAGAACTCTAAAAAAAACAATAATATGAACACACTAATAATCCATTGTACGAAAAACAACCTAGAACGGACAACAGAAAAAAGTGTAGGTATACGATAATTCAGCAGCTATTTGTTTCTTCTATCTTGCTTTGTTGTTTTGGACGTGAAATTCTGTGCGATTTGCACACGGTCTATTGCTCTAGAGGAAGAAGATAAGTATGTAGACGAATTTCGCCGAAGCAGTGCCTGGAACGGCAGCCACGAAAGAAAAAGAAGAGGAGGACAAAATTACGTAAGATTGAAGGTCAATGACAGAGCTGACTGTCTTTCCTAAAGAAGACTTTGGAATCCCCGTGAGTAATGATGCCACTGTCTGCGCTCACATACCTAGACTGTAACGCTTGTGGACTGTGACATTGCTAACAAGGTTGCGGCGAAGGCCCGGAATATTGGCAGTGGTGAAGGGCATCTTGGACGAGCCGGAATAAACGATCAAGTCAGACGGAGCAGCTGTTACATCTCGCCTGTGTCTGGGGAAATGTAGAGAAAATATGGGAAAATTTGTTAAAGTATTTGGATAAGATAGATACGGTAGGATAGGTACAGTTTGTTTTATTCAATGTTTACGGACACTGGCCCACACCATATGAAGCATACACATAATATATTTACAGAAGAGATTTCTGTGAAACAACATTAGATCTATATCATAAATGACTCACATACTAGTGACATTTCAAGAAAAAAATAGTTGTATTGTTAAACAGACTTTCCATGATAAAATACAATAGGTTGTACATGTGAAACTAGGAGTGTAAAGAGACAGAGATGGAGGAGGAAAAACAGAAAGAGAGAGAGAGAGAGAAAGAGAGAGAGAGAGAGAGAGAGTGAGAGAGACAGAGAGAGAGATAAAGAGAGAGAAAGACAGAGACCGAGAGAGAGAGAGAAGGGGGAGAGGGAGAGGAAAAGAGAGAGAGAGAGAAAGAGAGAGAGAGAGAGAGAGAGAGGGGGGGAGAGAGAGAGAGAGAGAGAGAGGGAGGTTCCATG
>NW_004797854.1:194609-195665 GCF_000002075.1 Aplysia californica | reverse complement strand
ATTGTCAGTGAGTTTTTAATTTATTTCTATTTTAACTGAAAGGAGGGGGGGGGGGGGAGATTGATTTTGTTTTCTTGTTGTATTTCCTGTCTATTCAGTCATATTGCTATTCGATTACTTTGTCGAGGAGAAAGTTGTATTTTCAATAAAACAAAGAAAATGTATTACTTGGGGCTAGTTTGTGTCTTCTTTAACATTTTCAATAAACATAATATGCGTGTTTATCATAAAGAAGCAGTGCTGCAGTGTGCTGTAATCGGGATTGTGTATGTCTGCAATTTGTTGTAGTTTTTACAGGACACAATTAATAAAAACCAAATTCTTCTTCTGTCGATCTCCGTCAACCTGAACTTCACACGAGTCACTGTAAGCAGTCTAATTAATCGTTTTGGGGCTCTACAAAATGCGAGGCAACATAATTATTACGTCTGTCGATCTCTGTCTATATGTGTTGTACTTCTGATGCGACACATAGTTTGGGGCAGCAACACTCACTGTTCGCTCTTGGACAGTCCTGAGGATGACAGTCCCGATGCTGCACAGAGAAGGACTTTAGGTCTTCGCAATCTCCGTTGTTTCCCGTGCTACAAGTTCGAGATCTAGACCGGACTCCACCCCCGCAGGATGCACTACATGGTCCGAACTTGGACCATGGGCCCCATGATGGTGTAGCCGACACTGCTGGAGCTTTGGTTGTTGTTGGGGTAGTAGAATCAATGCGAAATGTGGCGGAACAAGGGTAGTCTACTTGGAGGTAATAAAAATCTCTATACAGGACAATTCGGTAGTTTTGTCCCTGCAATGGAGGGGAAAATATGTTCTTAGCAACGGCAGGAAAGCAGCAGTGGTACAAAGACTAACATGTGAAACGAAAGTACGCTCATACAAAGCATAAATCAAACAAAATGACCCAAATAAAATCATACACACCTTACATCTTAAGAGAGGGAGAGGGGAGAGAGAGAAAGAGAGATAGAGAGAGAGAGAAAGAGAGAGAGATAGAGACACACACACACACACACAGAGAGAGAGAGAGAGAGAGAGAGAGAGAGAGAT
>NW_004797854.1:192283-193503 GCF_000002075.1 Aplysia californica | reverse complement strand
AGATAGATAGATAGATAGATAGATAGATAGATAGATAGATAGATAGATAGATAGATAGATAGATAGATAGATAGATAGATAGAATGAGAACAAAAGCAATAATACCTGTTTCAGCCTTTGTCATGGACACTGAGCATAAAGCTGCAACAAAAGCAACAAGTGTCTGGAAAGAGCTTCCCATCCTTGTCAAGATTATGTGCTGGTCTTCTGTGTCTCTGTGGGAAAGTAAAGTCCCTTTCTGTTAGATGAGTTTAGTTGTTTTTTAAAATCATGTACCTTTTTATAGTGTCTCTACACATTTGTTTCTGTTAGTAGTTTTTTTTTTCGTTTTTGTTTTGTTTTGATTTTGTAGAGTCAAAATGTGTGTCCTCGAATACGTGGGTTATGGATGTTGTCTCATGTGGCATTTATAGGTACAGGGAGGTCTGTGTGTTTGGCCAGATGATTTTTCCCCAGATGCACCTGTCGTGTGAGAGATGAAGTACGTGGAATACCCTGACAGAAAAATATATTATATTATTTTCTCTCTTTTTAAAATAAAGAATTGAGAATGGCCCATAATTGTAGGATGACATAATAGTTTATTTCGAAAATCAATTGCAACTATCAAACCTCAAATTGAAGGAGAGCCTCTAAGGATGAGACTTCTATTCCTCAACATAGTCCCAACCTCGTTGGAAAGCCACTGTCCACCTCATAAGTCTACAATCTACATATGCCAGCTTCGTAGGACTGCGAGCAGGTTGGTCTGTTGTCCAGTTGTTAATAGCAGCATTGTTTCCTTCATCGTTTCCATAGCGTTGACTTCTCAATACTTCTTTGTAGGACTAAAAAGATGAAAGTCTAAAAGTACCATGTCATCCGAAGAATTAGCTGGGTGTGGCAGTGTTCTCCATCCGGACGAGGTGATTTTCTCCCTTATTCTGACACGTGTATGCTGGAGGGCATTGTTAGGTGAAGAAGCACTCTTTCCATGTCCAAATTTGGTCTGACTCCTCGAATTCTAGCTTTCAGTCGTTCCAGTATTTCAATATAGGTTTCAGAGTTGACAGGTGAGTTCATTGTAACGAACTCAGTAATGAGTCTTTCAAAAACGTCTTGTCTTTTCACTTAGCCCGAAGAGCTTAGTACAGCAACGACCTTACTCTCGATCCTACAAATTCGGATAAGAAGAAGAAGAAGAAGAAGAAGAAGAAGAAGAAGAAGAAGAAGAAGAAGAA
>NW_004797854.1:182419-187398 GCF_000002075.1 Aplysia californica | reverse complement strand
GAGAGAGAGAGAGAGAGAGAGAGAGAGAGAGAGAGAGAGAAAGAGAAAGAGAGAAGGAGTATCTGTCACCGAACTGACTATTTAAGGAATAAACTTTTACAAAAGTATATTATACTACACATGTCTGATCAGGGATTACGCGTAATTACTGTGAACATTTTTCAGGGATTTCACGTAAACCCTGATTATTTCAGTGATTACGTGAAATCTCCGAGTGAAACAGGGATTACGCGTTTTCACTGAAATATTCAGTGATTACGCGTATTCACTAGGTACGTGTTCTTACTGTAACATATACATACATATACAGAGAGAGAGAGAGAGAGAGAGAGAGAGAGAGAGAGAGAGAGAGAGAGAGAGAGAGAGAGAGAGAGAGGAGGGGGGGAGACCAATAAAAAGATCAAGAACGAAACAGCGCTCGAAGTTAAGTCTTTAGTTTATTATAACAAGCAATTTTTGGTTGACATTCATGTTAAGGCTTATCACGAATCTGAGATCCTTTTAATATTCTAGTTGCGATGACTGCTAATCCAGGAGAGGAAGGCACTGACTCTAGTGTAGAGGCCAGGGACTATGCCACATTGGTTCTCCGGTCCAGCGGAGACGATGCCGTATTGGTAGTATCGTCCATCTGCTTCCTTGCACACCAGAGGACCGCCAGAGTCTCCCTAGAAGAGATAGGTAAAGAAGTGGTTGAGAGAAATTATTAGAATGAAATACATAGATAAAAGACAGAAAGAAAAATTATGGACCGAAATTAGATTGGTCTAAGTTTCTAAACAGTAATTCTTTTCAGTAATACAAATATTTAAAAAAATATGATACGACGTGAATTCAACATGGAGCCCGGAGACCCTTAATGAACAAACGCTTTTTCCTTTTTCACTTTCAAGCCCCCTCAAAATTTCATTAAAGCTTAGTTACTTTACATCCGTACCGTACTTCTTGTTTCTTACTGTGTGCTTGAATCCTTTCTTATTCAACAGTTTTTAAATCTAATTTGCAGGTGATTGATGGGCGCTACTGGTAGATCCTATTTCTTTTCTTACCCTCTGTTGTTTGTTTCTATCTGTCTTGCTTCTCTTCTGCACCGTATGACCGTTTTTGTGTCGATGTGTTTCTCTTTACTTAATACGTTTAAAAAAAAAAAATTCCTAACAGGATTGGGAAAAGTGAATAGAGTACTCTAGTCTATTAGCTTTGATATTCCATTCCCAGTACTAAGACAATGTGTTCAGCCTGGCTCCATTGTACCATGTACATTTGGAAAAGGGACTTCATTTAATTTACAAACATTTATTGCTCAGCCGCAAATAATATATTCTTGGTAGAGCCGGAAATAACAATTTGAATGACCGGGTACTGCTCCTAACAGGTTGCCATACTCTATACTGATGTACTTTTAAGCTTATTTCGAGTTTCAATGAAAATGTTGTTTATTGCTGAAATAAAAGCAGTGGAATCGTTTCTATCTTTCATTTTTGACCAGTACAAAAAAACTACTGTAATTTTCAATTTAAGAGAAAAAAGTAATTTTTAACACTTGTACTAGTCTTTTTGATCTTCTCAAAACTGTTAACTTAATAACTATAGGATTTTCCACTGTTTAACATAGTGGTGTAATGCCAGTATCTCTCTAGATGTAGAATGAGAAGGGAAAAAAAGAAACAGAGAAAGAAAGGATAGGACTGGAGGGGGACGCTGATCTAGTTGAAACATTTTATATTTTATGCGTGGCGTCGGTAGTCAAGTGGTTATCAAGTCAAGTCGTAATCGTGAGGTTGCAGGTTCGGGGTTCCGAGCCTCAGCGCGACGTTGTGTCATTGGGAAAGGAACGTAAAACGCGTTTTCACCATTTAACCCTGGTGGGAAAGGGGACACAGTCATAGACAGCGAAAGGCCTTTGCAGTAAGTTAGTGTTTTAGCGCCTATCAAATGGCAGTTTGCTTCGTATGCTTCTCAGGAAGTTGAGATTGTTCCAGAATGCTATTAGGTCTGCTGGAGTAATGATATACATGTATGTTGTAAAGCACATAGAACTTGCTGGTGAGCGGGAATTTGCACTGTACAAATGATATCTATTATTTATTATCATTACTTACCTTACAAGAATCCTTATTGTTTCCCCCGGCACAGAAAGTGGTGCTGTCGCCGCCATACTCATCCCTACACGTCAGGTCTGTGGCGATGTTCACTGTTGTCCAGAACATGTCGTCCGGTGACTTGGCATCACGCCCGTCTGCGGGAGGAAACATTTCAATGGATTAACGGTAAAGAAATTCACCGAGATAAACTTACAATGAGAGACTTGTCCGGAAACTAAGGGGGGGGGGAGTATAGGCTCATATTATTTACATTTGATTCACGGTATACTAAAGTAGATGTACACTACTTGCTGCAACTAAATTATAAATACCCAAGAAGCTACGCATCCACTGATCTGGTCAGTAAAGTGACGCGCAGCAGGTAAAACAGTTCAGTAGAGATCCGAGACTGGCTGCACTATTTTGGTCAGAATTTTTGTCAATAAAGTTTCTCTGATACGTCGCAGATGTATGTACGCATGTATGCATGTATCCATGTATGCATGCATGCATGTATGCGTGCATGCGTGTATGCATGTATACATGTATGCCGCGCGTGTGTGTGTATGTGTGTTTGTACGTGTATGTATGTATGACTTTCTATCTATCTATCTATCTATCTATCTATCTATCTATCTATCTATCTATCTATCTATCTATCTATCTTTCTTTCTTTCTATCAATCTAGCATTGTGCTGGGTCACGCTGTGCGAACAATCTTTCAACAAATCTCTATCGGGGAATTCGTGAATTTACTTCTGTTGCTTGAGAACCATTTACTGTAGTTATCATGTTGGTTGAGCCCCCTTGGAGACGCTTGTAAAAAAATCAAATAATGCATAGCCACTCACTGCTTGTGACTCCCCATCCCATGGTCTTGCAACCAGAAGCTTCCTGTGGTGTCTTAGAGCCGTCCACTAGACATACTGGACGCTGGCACCGGTCAAAGGTCAGAGGTTTGCTCAGTTTGATGATGGCAATGTCGTTTTCTAGGAATAAATTAACACGTAAAGATCAATCGACATATAACTTAATCGTTCAAAAGTCAATTTGACAACAAGAGAGAGTAAACTCTTCCCATATTCCCTGCTTTTTCTCACTTAGTCATTCTCTCTCTTTTCTCTCTCTCTCTCTCTCTCTCTCTCTCTCTCTCTCTCTCTCTCTCTCTCTCTCTCTCACACTTTCTCTTTCTCTCTCTCTTTCGTCTCCCCGTAACTGATGGACCAAAACTAATGTATTAGGGTTTAACCGCAGTCCGCACCAAAAGCAGTAGCTGCGCAGTAGCTGAGCAGATCCGCTATGAGCAGTTCTAGAAGTTGGCTCGAGTGTCCGCACCAAAAGCTGTTTTGGCAAGCTGTCTAGTAGCAGTCAGCTCGCTGGCAGCTCGTGCACTGCTTGCAAGTTCTCACCAAAAGCAGATTTTAAGAAGTGTGTACTAGCTCTCTCTGCATGCTTGCTGCTTGTATCGGAGACAGTTCATGACATGGCGGTCCGTAAAATATGTTTGATGCATTTGATGGGCACTTCATCTCTATTGATCGTCTCTTGTATTTGATGGGGAGAAAGAATACTGGGTTCATCCCAATAATGCCAAAAGAGACACGTGCAAGCTCATCTTGTTGGCAATTTTTTTTAAATTGTTTGCTCTTGGTTTCTCCGTTCATAAAGTTAATGTCCTGTTTTCGCCACATACATGGATGTTCCAGGATTAACCTTATGAACTTTAAAGTTTTGGCACTATAAATTATTTGTTTCAGGAAAACACAAGGTATTAATCGCAATAGACATGGACATAAAGTTGCAACAACTTGTAAGAAAGCAATCGTGTTTTTTTTCTTTTAGAATCTAGTTTGTCTGTGTGAGTAATGACAGCACACGCAATGCTCACTCACCGAGATCACCGTTGATGTTGTATTTCTCGTGCACGGTGATCTTGCTGGCACTGTTGGTATGGAGACCGGGGGGTGGAGGTGAGTCAAAAGTAACCTTGGAAGAGCCGGAATAGATGACCATGTCAGACGGGGCTGAAGGAACTTCCTTTCTTTGGCTGGGGAAGATACAGGACGATACATACTAATTGTAGTTATCAATATTGCATTTCAGTGTCAAGATTAGTTCGACAACTCAGATCAGAGAAGACCATGACAGAAAAGAGAAAGAAAAAAAGGTACAGTATGAAATCGGGAATTATAAAATAACTTTAATAGCATTGGTTACTCGCTAATGTTGTAACCACCCAAGAACATAAAACATTGATATCAAAATGCATACCTTTTGCAAGTCCGGATATATCACACATACGCATGCAAGCATTTAAGTCTTAACTCTACAGAATATAGTTTTAGATTTCTTCCGACCCCCCATCGGCATAGTATGATTAATGATTTAAATATTGGGCTCAGATAGAGTGAACTGCTAAGGTTGAAGAATACGAATGAGCATCGATTTATTGTATTCAGTGTAAGGGGGGGGGGGGAGGCTGGAAATAGTTTGGATGAGTTCAGATTAACTAAGGACGTTGAGGAGATGAGCGCGCAAGAAAAAAGAGAAAGATCCTGCAAATATAAAGTTTCTACCATCTGTTTATAAATGTCTTAACGATAAAGCCCCATCCTATCTATCTGAGCTTTTAACACTGTATGTTCCCTCTCGTCAGTTAATGTTATCCACAGATGCAACGAAATTCAGAGCCCGCCTAGAATAAAATTACGATCTTTTGGTGAGAAAAGTTTCTCATTATTTTGGCGAAAAATCTGGAGCACCTTGTCTCAGGATTTCAGAGAAACAACAAATTTTGATAGGTTTAAGCGATTGCTCAAGACACGTTTGTTTAATTGTTAGTTATAGTGTGTTAGTAAGTTCTGATTTTTTAAATATACATGTGTGTATACATAT
>NW_004797854.1:163102-181806 GCF_000002075.1 Aplysia californica | reverse complement strand
TTATTATTATTATTATTATTATTATTATTATTATTATTATTATTATTATTATTGTTGTTGCAGAATTGGAAATGCAGAAAAATGTTTATTCATACGAATGCGAATAAACATCCTATGCATGTCTGGATACCCACAAATCCTGCCATATAAGGCTAGCGGCAAATTCTCACTCATACTTCAAAGAAAAATTCAAGTAAAATAAAATGTTGCCCATAAAGTTCTTACCTGTTCGGGTTTGAAACACAATGGCCAGCTGTGAGGATCGTGCTCTCGTCGATGATGGACCCTCCACAGAGGAAGCCGTTCTTCTGGTCGTAAACCACCACCATCCACGGGTACTCGCAGCTAGCGGACTTGGTGCCACCGACGATTCGGAAGTTATTGGCTTGTCCACACTGACCATTGCTTGGGGTGATGTTAGAAGGGGCTGCGAGTAAAGAATGGGGGTTTTTTTCATCGGAGAGAAGTTTTAATATAGATGCTTTCAAACTTCGTTAAGAAGGGTGACTATATAAATATTCCCAATTATCCCCTCTTTTCTGCAACAGCGACGTATGACTTGTGTCTCCTCTGTGTGCTTTGACTGACCGTATTTCGGACAAATCTTCACGTACATGTATTTTGATAAGTCAGATGATGCAGAATTCCTTCAGTTTTAAATCTGCAAGTGTGGGTAGCGCAAGGCTTTAAACCCCTTAATTGCCTGGCCCAAGTTGGTCTCTCTGGTTGGACAATACGAATAAGCGAACTCTTGTGTTATACCCACATATTACATACGCCATATCTACAGCCACTCGTCCGTCCCCCTTTATCCCTCCCCTAACCCTCCCGTTCCAGCCCTTACCCATTACCCTTTTCCCAATTCCTTCACACAACCCTCCTCCTTTTCCCTTTCCCCAACTTCCCCAATGCCCACGGTTGGCAGTACCGACTCTTCAGTTAATACGTCATTGGCTATGGCATTACCATTGCCGTGTCTACAAAAAGACACTACAAGCTTTAAAGTTTTGCTGGTGTAAGACCTTAAATCCATATTGATGAAATATAATATTAAATATTTAAAATTTTGAAAATGTTTATGGGTTGGTTTTTTCATTTGCATACGCCATGCGTAATCAGAGTAAGTTAATTCCACTTGACAGCTTTTTGCGACGTAACCATTGTACATGTTATTATAGTGCGGTCAGAAATTCGCGGCGCAACTTATTGTCAAATATCTCCTCAACTATAGAACATAGGTTCTCCAATTTTCGCACAACGACTTGTATCAATTTGTCTTAACAGATCAGCTTTTTTGTAAACACCTGCTAGCTGTTTTATAGAAAATTCCTTAATAAATACAAATTAAAAAATCCAAGTGGGTGGTTTCTACAGATTTTTTAATATTAACAGCTGGGGCAATATTGTTTTTAATAGTAAGTCCGTCATGTTTTTCTAATCAGGACATTATGCTCATTGGATGCATGTTTTGAGAACCATTAGTGCACAAAATGTGTTCACTATAGAAATAATTTCTTGTAACAAGTTTTGAAACAAAAAATTGTCATTGGTGAGCTGTGACGTAGGCCATATGCGCAATCAAAATGTGTGAGGAGCGAGAGGTGCTGTGAATAATCCCATTTTACGTGTTACAGAGATTTCAAGTATTTTATATAAATTTATGAAGAAAAGTTTTTAAATCTAGCCGCAATTGTTCTGTAAAAATATGATTTAGTTAAAACAAATTGACATAAACTGCTGTGCAAAGTATGGATGATATTGATTCTCCCGTCAAAGAGATATTTGAGGATAAGTTGTGCCACGAATTTTGACCGCACTATAGAAGACAATCTACACAGTAATATGTAAGCATCTGGTCTGCTTTGATATTAATGGGCTTAGTTCTGCATGTTTGTCCTTTTAGAAAATTAAATCAGTGAAGTTAGGCTGCGGGAATTAAAAGAACAGTAGTTCCTATTTTATGTTTCAACCTGTCTTCCGTTTAACGTAGAACACAGTTCAGTATAGACATATAAATAACTGTACTGAGTTTTCTTAGTATTTGTAGTAGGTCTTAGAAAAAAAAAGGCTGTATTGCTTCAAACAACACCCCTGGAATATCCGTTTCCCGTAGTTTTATGTGTATGTATATGCAAACAACAGTCTTGTTCAATTCGATACACAATAACAATAACATCTCTCTTTGTCGTTGCCTAGCAATCTAATTAAGCAGAGATACACGCTACTGACCGTTTGTTTTTGGGCAGTCCTGTGTATTACACTTCTGACTCTCCACAGCAAGGGAAGTTTGGTTTGTGCAGTCTTTGTTGTTTCCTGTGCTGCAGGTTCGAGATCTAGACTGGATGCCGCCCCCCACAGGATGCGCTGCAGGGTCCGAACCCAGACCATGGGCCCCAAACTGGTGTGTTCACAGGTCCGGATGTCGAGAAGGACGAGAACGAGTTGTCGTAGTCGTAGTCGTAGTCGTACTCGTAATCTGTTTATAATTTTAAGAAAAAAAAACAAAATACAAAACTGAATTTTATTTTCATCACATACGGTACAACACACAAATTGCTAGTCAGACCGTACAAGAAATAAAGAGCAGTCATTTCATGCTAACAAGGCAAGATCTTGGTGCGATTTTCTGCAGTGCTAGTCCGTGTGTTCTGCATTCTTCGCTCTAGAATACGTGTATGATGTTAACTCTCCAAGTACGTAGCGGACATATTATTATGTTCGACAGAAGATCAAAATATGCCATTTACACGAATCAGAAACAAGAATGTGCATATTTCACAGCATGTATGTTGTTGCCTGCCTTTCCAAGCTTCAGATAAAGAAAATCAAATTGAAAATTGTGTAGGATTGACGAAGTCATACTTCTTCCTTTAGTTAAAGTGCCCTGAAACAGTTTGCGTCTTCAACTTCAACTTCAAGCGTTGTTGAAAGACCAAAGTGCACGCCATCAAAGCGTTAATAGTTTTTACAAAGTGGTCCGATATGATTTTGAAAGAGTGGGCGAGAAACCATAAGATTGGGTGAATTGCACTCACTCTGTATTAGAGATAGTTAAGGATACAGTATTGCAGTACTAATAATTTCAATAAAAGTATTTATGGAAAAGATTAACGTTCAGTAGCTAACATCATATTAACCCTCCCTATTCTGACACTTTCGGTCTACTTGAATATCTCATTCTCGCGAGGGACACCGGGTGAATGGCAAGGGCCATAGCGTAATAATTATATTTATAATCCCTTAGGTGAATGGCTCTATTAGATATTGAGCGCTATCATTCTCATTTTTAGTTTTTAATTAATTTCTTTTCTTCTACCGATATGGTAATTCATTTGCAGCTTGGTAAACAGAGGGAAATATGGCACAGTGTCTTTCTAAAGGCTGCAATACCCAATGCAGAGAGAATCGAAACCCGAGTCTGTCATTTGCAAGTTCAGCGAAATGCAACTAGCAGACAAAAACGTCCGCCACCTAACTTCTGAAGGGGTTTGATACTGACTACTATTTTAGGACACATTTCAGTCATTTTAAATCAATAGATCAGTAGCCATTAAAAAAGTGAGACTGTAAAACAAAGTATTTATGGTCTTTCTTATCCGTTGTTAGCAATCTGTTTTCGCAATAATTAATTGTGGTATAAAGGATTTTTGTGTGAACCGAAACTAAAGCTACTGTAACTGGATGATAGATAGATAGATAGATAGATAGATAGATAGATAGATAGATAGATAGATAGATAGACAGATAGATAGATAGATAGATAGATAGATAGATAGATAGACTTTATAAAAATTACAACAAAAATATTACCATCCTGTGCTGTCGCCAGGGAGGCTGTGCATAAAGCAACAGCGAGAGCCACAAGTATCTGGAAAGGTGTTCCCATCGTTGTCAAGTTTTCTTGTTAAGTTTTACTTGTATTTTTATCTTGATACTGGGAGTTCGCCCCCTGTCTGTGTTGCTCTACTGCCGACTGATAGGCCTGTGAAGATTTTGCAACAAAACAGGACTTTTATGGATCTTCAACCTTCTCGGGGGCTTCGAATGATACGACTTTGAAGTTTTTGTCAGGCAAAGGCGGCTGAGTAAAAACCATGTGTGCAACATTTGATTCTTTCCCATGCACATCGGTCGCGAGTAGGAGTAGGCGTAAGTTTACATAATTGAAATCAATTACAGTCAAGCAACCCTGACATGAGGTGCTCATCCCGAAAACAAAAAACATAGCGATCAACAAACAACGTGTTTTGCTAACCACGAAAGGTAAATACAGTCGATACTGCTCTAAAGACCATCTGATCAAGGCAGTCACCTGTAAAAACTATCACTTCCCACTCCTCCCTTGTGTGTGTGTGGGGGGGGGGGGGGGGGGTATTACAATGACACTGTCCAAGAGAACCACCAGTCTAAGCTGACCAAATTTTTCCTCAACAATGGGTGGTCGTTTTCGGCGAGCTCGACTGATTACCGATGCAATATTTCCAGTCAAATTTTTTGCGCATGGCATGTACCCTATCTTTTATCTAGTAAAGAGCCGTTGCATTTTGTCATTTAAGACTCTTCCCGCGGGTGGTTGGTCCCCCTTCTTTACTTTGCCTCTGTTGTTTCTGTCTGTCTGTTTTAATTTTAGCCAGCACTAAATGACCATTTTTGTATCAATGAGCTTCTCTTTACTCAAACAAACAAATAAACAAGATTCCTCCCTACACATTACAGATATTTGCAACTGGGCATGAAAACTTAAGTTCAAACTTTGGGGGCCTTGAAGGGTACCAGGGTTGAAATTTACGTCTAACAAAATTAACCACAGAGAGCATAGAGGTATAATTTAGTAACTAGACTGGAGAACAGAGCAGTCACTAATACAACGCAAAACTAGAACTTAACACTAAATAATTTTATTCAGACGCCATTAGACACGACATGTAGAACACAAATCCTTAGGCACGAACTGTGTTAAATTTTAGACAAACTATGGGGGCTCTCGTGGCCTAGAGGTTAAGGTGTTGGTCTCTCATTCAAAGGTCCCGGGTTCGAATCCGGGTAGCGACCGAAAAATTTTCTTCTCTAAAATTGTCTCCTTTCACCTCCTTTCCAGCTCTCTAGTAATGTTCTGTTGTCTGCTTTCAATTCCACTTTCTGCCCCCACCTCCTCTGCCCCCTCCTCTGGGCTCCTGACTCTTTCTGCAGCCTTTCTACTGCTCCTCCTTGGCTCCTCCTTACTGCTGTCTTTCTGCCACAGCCCTGATCTTCTGGTAGGAAAGATCTACACCTAGCCTTCTCGGACAAGGGCGAAAAATCTCGGAGGGCCCGTGTGCAAGTTGTGCACGTTAAAGATTCCTTGGTGGTCTAAAATCGATAAGAGTTGGCTTCGGCCGCCACTCGGGCAAAATTCCAAATTTTCTACCAACTGAAAATATTAGGTGTGTCCTGCGCGCTCATATGACCTTATGCAGTTGCGAGCGATGTAAAACACATTACAAAAACAAACAAAAACAAGACAAACTGTCTTTGCGCGCTCATATGACCGTAGCAGTTGCGAGCGCCGTAAAACCCTATACTACTACTACTAAACAATCTTTTTCATTTCGTCCCAAATATCCTAGAGAGTTTCAAACAAAATGTCTGAGTTGGGAGCAAAGTCGCGTTTCTTCGTGGGGCTCCACATAATCTTAAGAATTCATATCTGGGCTACATACTCCATCGTTGGCATAGTATTATGATTCAGTTTTCCAAAAATCATCTAGTGGCATTGGCCCTTTGACATCACGACTAGTGTGAGACAGGGATGTTTACTATCACCTTTCCTCTTCATATTGGCAGTCGACTGGCTGATGAAGGAAACCACCAGAGGACAGGGAAATGGATACAGTGGACACCATGGACACAGTTGGACGATCTGAATTTTGCAGACGACTTGGCGCTTCTGTTGCACGCCCAGGAACAGATGCAAGCAAAGACTTCAGTATTAAACATCCTTCCGGTGTCTGTTGGATTGAGGATCCACGCCGGAAAGTCAAAGGTCCTAAGGACAAATGCACAACGAAAGGAGCAGGTCACAATAGAAGGAAATGCACTAGAAGACGTTGAATCCTTCTGCTATGTTGGGAGTATAATTGACAGAGAGGGAGGAACAGGTGCTGAAATAAAGTCCAGCATTGGAAAAGCACAGGCTGCTTTCATATTTTGGATAGGATTTGGAAGACCAGAGATATCTCACTTCGAACAAATCTGTGAAGTCGGTTCTGTTGTATGGATGTGAGACATGGAACGCATCACAGACTTGCATAAAGAGGATCCAGGTTTTCTTGAACAGGTGTCTAAGAAAGTTAGAGAATCAGATGGACAGACAGGGTCACCAACGAGGAAGTGCTAAAGAAAACAAGGCAGATCCCAGTCAGAGATGAGGTAGAAAGAAGGCGGTGGCGATGGATTGGACATACTCTTAAGAAGTCAAGCAGCTGCATAACAAAGAAAGCTTTGTCAAGCAGCTGCATAACAAAGAAAGCTTTGTCAAGCAGCTGCATAACAAAGAAAGCTTTGGATTGGAATCCGCAGGGTAAAAGATTAAGGAGAAGACCGCCTAGAACCTGGAGAAGAATCACAGAAATCGATATACAGAAAAGTGGGAAGACCTGGAATAACATCAAGAGACTAGCCCAGGATAGAGAAAGGTGGAAGGTGTTTGTCTTTGGCCTATACCCTGGTGCAGGGGGAGAAAGGCAATGATGATGATGACTGGCCCTATGAGAAGGTGCTTGGTCGTAAAGATGCCTACTTGATGATACCATAACGGAATAAGGGTAAGACGTAACGTTCCAGTACGTGCGTATTGTTGTTCTCCAAACATAACATTCCATTGATTCTAACAAGTGGGGTTTTGTTCATTCCAGCCAGACTACCCCTAAATCATGGCAGTTTCGTGACCTCTGTTCCCCACTGACCGATGGCTTATTCCAAAATCAAACTAAGACAGTCCATTCACAAAAAGGGTTCGTGCTTTACACGGAACTGGTGCCTCCTAAAAAAGATACTATGGGCATATTTAAAGTGAAATCCATGTTTTGTGAGGTAGTTGTGACTCCTTTGTTGTCCAATCTGTTTAAAAATATCGTAATAAAATATTTGTCATGGCAGACACAATAATATTCTCCATTCTGGTGATATTCGATGCATGTCCATTTAGTCAATGTCGATGCACCTCAATACAAGCGCGAACACATTTTTAAAATGTTTCTTTGAATTCACACCATGTTGCCAAGTCTGATTTTGATAAAATTTGAGTGACCTTATCTCGGGGGACGTTTATCGAAATTGCTTTATTCATCTATCTTTGTTTCCGACAACAGCAGTTTTACCAGAGAATGCAAAATTCAGTTAGCTTTAAAATGGTACGCTGCATTATTAGGTACAAACATTTTAAAATTTTGGACGCCTCTGTATAAACAACCCCACATAAATCTTATACGGGAGCTCTTGTGGTCTAGGGGTACGGTTTGCGCCTCTCATTCAATAGGTCCCGGATTCGAAACCTGGAAGCGACAGACATTTTTCTTCTCTAAAATGTTCTCCTTTCACCTCCTTTCCTGCTCTCTAACCATATTCAGTCGTATGCTTTCGCCTCCACTCCCCCCCCCCCTCACACCCTCCCCCATTCTGCTCCCTCCTGACTCCTGACTATTTCTGCAGCCTTTCTACTGCTACTCCTTGGCTCCTTCTTACTTCTTTCTTTCAGCCACACCCCTGATCTTAGGATAGGTAAGACCTAAAGCTTAGACTTCTAGGTTAAGGGAGAAACAAATCTCTTGAGATGCAGTGTTCAAATTGTGCACGGTAAGGATTCTTTAGTGGTCCTAAAATCGGTAAGAGTAGGCTTCAGTCGCCACCGGGGCAAAATTTAAAAATTCATTCCTACCAAACTGAAAATGTTTAATGTGTCTCGCGAGCTCACATATCATCTTATGTGTGTGCCACAAAACACTCCCCCCCCCCCCCCCCCCCCAATAAAAAACAACAACAACAAACAAAAAAAACAACAAAACAAAACAACAAAACAAAACAAAGAAAAACAAAGAAAAACAAACATTATACCTATCGTCATTGAAATAAACTTTTAAAGAATAATCTAAGCCTCACATGGGTATGTATAAACATTGTGAGGTTTTCAACCTTTTTAAAACACAGTAAAGCGTGCGCGTTTCGTTAAACCATCGTCAGTGACGGCATGGTTTGTCTCTTCTATGTCACTTCTACATCGAGATTTCATTTCTATGGAGTAGTTTTGTGTTTGAACTAGTATTCTCTTACCCATTGAAAGATATTTGGCTGGACTAGTGGGGTTGAAGCAGCCCACTCCTATATGATCAAAATGACATCGATGGGAAGTGTATAACACACTACCTATCAATGGTTGTTTTTTTAAATCATAATATTAGCAACATACCTCTCGATAAAGCAAGGAAAACGTGACGTGTTACACACTTATCAAGTAAGAAGTAATGCAACATAATATTATTGTGTTTCTTCACTTTTTGAGGGAACATAATATGTCGAGCGAGAGGGGTTCTCAAAGGTCTGGCAATAAGCAAGCTACAAAGTTTTGGTTGACTGAGAATGGTTTTCAGTGATTCCCTCAAATGTATTACCATGAAAAATTAGATACACGAACAAGACAACAATGTTAATGCTGTGTTGAAAGTTTTGCACAGTTTGAACATAATATTATTTCAAATGCGGTTCATTTTCTTAATTAAGTGATTGAAAAACAAGTTCATTTATTTTTATTTTTTTAAATATTATATTGAGTGTATAACATTTGGAGTTAAAACGGAGAGGAATTGTATAATGAAATTATAACATGACGGTTTGCTGTTTAGTTTGAATAAAAAAAACAGCATGCAATTAAACCGCAAAAACGAACAAACAAAAAACAAGCCAAAACAAAAATTAATTTTAAAATACCAACAAAAGTCTCTCTTGACAAAAGGAACGACAAAGGTCATATTTTGCAGAACATGCAACTACTTTACGCTGACACCAACAATGTAAACAGCCTAATTATAATATCATGTGTACCACTTTCTTTTCCCCTCTCACTTAGAGGTTACACAAACATGCTTAATTCGATATCTTTATGTATACAAATATAATGGATCTTTAAAAGAAACACTCGCATCTTGTCCACCCACTATCATCATTACAATTCCTCAGTAAATTGTTCAGGTTACCAGAAATGGCGTGGCCGTCTCACAACAGTCAACCTCCAAAGGTCAATGGTAATTGATTTCAATTAGATAAACATGCTACCGCCTCCTACTCAACCACCAGTATACATGGGGAAAAAGACAAGTGTTCCTTACACCCACGAACTTTCCTGCACGATAGCATTTGTATGCTTAGAAATTCAAAGTCATATTTGAAACCCCAGAAGACAATTGATCAATATGATACATCAACACTTTTTATTATAAAAGTCATGTTTTCTCTCCAGTAATCTTCACCAGCCCGTCGGAAGAGCAAGTTGCTTCTTACTGTTGGGCCGCAGTAGAACATTTCAGACAGGAAACCCTGCTCAGTCTGAAGGAACAAAAGTTAACAGTATCACTTAGATAAAAAAAAAACTTGATAACGATGGGAACATCTTTCCAGATACTCGCGGCTTTCTCTATGGCCTTATGTACAGTATCCCTGGCAGGAGCACAAGGTATTGGTCTTTGTACTGATTCTAGCTTTCATTCAGATTGTGCCTCGGGGAGGTTAAATCAGGCGTTTGTCAAATGTTGGGCATTTTATGGAGTTATTGGCATCATCTTAAAGATTGTTCATTTGTCTTGCTTTCGATGAAACAGCTAAATACATCCATCTCCAATAGAAGTTGAGGTATTATAGATTGAAGGAGTTTGGGGTCACTCGGTTTTAGAGGTAAAATTAGAGAGAAAATGGCCACCAAAGTTTGATAACTTCCAAAACTTGATTGAGAATCCTTATAAAACTGTAAATTTAAATGTGTGCGGCTTCAATCAACGCTTTTCAGGGAAAGCCAGAGAGCGATGAATTTGAAATGAACATAAATAGCGTTGAGCCAAAAAATGAAAGTTTGATAAAAATTGCCAAACAGGAAGAAAAATGCCGGGGGTTTTGTTCGATGCCTTTATTTGACAAGCGCCTGATTTCACCAAGGCGCCTCACCTTTATTTTTCATGCCCCAAAAAATTACAAAAATTTAAACAAATCTGTAACCAAGGATGTTGTCAAATACTTGATTTAAACTCCTCTTCTCTCACAGGCTCACACCCTGCAGTGACCTATCGCTACCCCAGAATTACAAGGTTATATATGCACAGTACATTTTGAGACATTTTACGTTCGAAAGTTTGAGTTTCACAACTTGTCAAGTGGATGGTTGGCGGGTGCTTTGGTATGGTTTGCTCCTTCTTTCCTATCGAACATCTATCATCCTTATCTCCCCTTCTTCTTTTTTATGTTTGTTACTCTCTTGAAACACCTCTAATCTTCTGGCGCTCATTTGACCTTATGCAGTTGCGAGCGTCGTAAAACCTCTACTAAAACTAAAACAACATGTCAAGCTTTTTCAAATGAAATTTTTTGACTTGATAGCGACTCAAAATAATCTTAAGGTTTTGATACAGCAGATAGAACATTTGGTTTTTGACCTCATGGTCTTTAGTAACTCAAAACGGTCAAAAATCTCAAATTGAACTTTGCCGTTCTGAGGTAGCGATATGATTGAAGGGTCTCCACGCTCAATGTTGTGAAGTTGATACAGGATTTGATTGTCAATTCATGATTTTAAACTTTTATAATGGGCCCCAAGATCTTGATTTTTTCATCTCCTCGTGTCTCTGTCCTGTTTTTAATCTTATGGCTCTGTACTGCACTTTCTGGTAAGACAAACAAAAGTAGAGATGCTTTTGAGATCAACAAGGATAATTTCGATCAATACTTTTACTAAAATACAGAGTGTCAGTCACCGTTCAGTCACCTTTCTCAAATGTGAGGTGAATAAAAAGTATGCCTTCTTATCGCGTTTCAAATTAAATCCAAGATTACAACGGTCGTATTGCTGCATTGGTTTTTAAAACCTCTTGATCAATTGTTTTTGTGTGGATTGCTACGATTTGAAAAGTTTAAGTTTTGTTTTGTTGTTTTCTCGTAAATGAGATGAAAAGAATGCGAGCGAAACTCATGTATAGTCATGTTTTTTAAAAAGTAAAAAACTTCCAGCATTTTATCTCTTTTCTGTCTAGCCATTAAATTTAAGCTCTTAATAAAAATCAATATTTAGTTTTGTCAATTTGTAATTCGGAAAGTTAATGTACCGTATGTATTATCCTATTATAATCGAATACAACTATGACTACAACTACGACTGCGACTACGACTACGACTATTGGGCAGTCGTTCTTTACAACATCAACTTTTTGTTATGTTGTATTTTGGAAAGCTAATGCAATATCCTATTATAATCAGATTACGGCTACGGCTACAACTACAACAACGACTACGATAACGGCTACGACAACGACTACGACAACGACTATTGGGGGTCGTTCTTCTCGACATCCGAACCCCAAGGCTCGGTGAACACACCAGTGTGGGGCCCATGGTCTGGGTTCGGACCCTGCAGCGCATCCTGTGGGGGCGGCATCCTGTTTAGATCTCGAACCTGCAGCACAGGAAACAACAAAGACTGTGTACAGCAAGGTTCCTTAGCCGTGGAGAGCCAGAAATGTAATACACAAGCCTGTCCAACAGTGAACGGTATGTCCACTTATTTGAAGGCGGATACACAAACACACAACACACACACACACACACACACACACTCACACACACACACACACACACACACACACACACACACACACCCACGCACACACACACACACATACATACATACACACATATACAGAGAGATAGGGAGAGAGAGAGCAAGAGAGATAGAGAAAGCATGAGAGAGAGAAAGTGAGAGTGAGCGAGAGAGAGAGAGAGCGAGGGAGTGAGAGAGAGCGAGGGAGGGAGAGAGAGAGGAGAGCGAGAGAGAGACACACACAGAGAGAGAGAGAGAGAGAGAGAGAAAGAGAGACGTGTAGTTGCCATTAATTTGTTAAAGGTGCATGTACATCCACATAATACAAAGGAATTATCCTGTTTATTATCAGATAAAAAATAGTCTATTTTCCCAATCTCGAGACAAATACCACACAAAATAATATCTTCCAATTATTTGCCTCTAATTTGTTAAAGAATAAAACTTTCTAGAATAACAACAGAAAGTGGGACGCCATACATGAGCAACAGTTACCTCTGGGGGTGTACTTTAAGGTATGCATTACTAAGATCCTGTATCGTATGACAATATGTTTCTTACCACTAAATAGCATTATAACCTCAGTTAACTAAAAATATATAGAAGAAAAAAAGTTCTAGTTTCAAAATAAAAAAGGCATTTTACATATTTGTATTCGCAGCACCCTCTAACAATACACCAAGCCCAAGCAATGGTCAGTGTGGACAAGCCAATAACTTCCGAATCGTCGGTGGCACCAAGTCCGCTAGCTGCGAGTACCCGTGGATGGTGGTGGTTTACGACCAGAAGAACGGCTTCCTTTGTGGAGGGTCCATCATCGACGAGAGCACGATCCTCACAGCTGGCCATTGTGTTTCAAACCCGAACAGGCAAGAACTTTATGGACTTCTTTTTATTGTTATTTTACTTGACTTTGCTTGAGAGGTAGTTGTCTTCTGGAAAGGCACTTTACACGAATTTCCAATTTGACTCGACCCTATCGTTAAACTCGGAGGTCCCGCTTCTTAAATAACTAAACTGTGTTGATAGGGGCGTTAAACGTATATCAATTTCACATAAAAAGAGGTATTTGTAAGATTCTGTATTGAGTAAAACATGGTTGAGTTCAAGGGTAAATGGGAGTGCATAGGAGTTCTATTTGAATCTGTGTGAATGAAGATTTTACTGCACTTTCAGTTCTGCAAGTATATCGCATGTGCTCATTCCCCCAAAGTCCTTATTAGATCCAAACCCATCAATATTTCGTGTCTTTGGTTGGTGACATCACGGGGTAAGTGACCAACACTATTAAAGTCATTTTAATTTTTGTTTGTTTCTTACCCCACCTTTTTACTTTCTCTTTTCTATTCTGGTCTCCTCTGACCTAAAGCTGTCAAGCCCATCTTGTCATTGAACTACAATATTGATAACAGCAATTGCAGATATATAACGATTTCACCAGTTTTATAAACGACGCCATCTTATCTCCCCTTCTCCTCCTGTGTCTTCCCCAGCCAAAGAAAGGAAGTTCCTTCAGCCCCGTCTGACATGGTCATCTATTCCGGCTCTTCCAAGGTTACTTTTGACTCCCCTCCACCCCCCGGTCTCCGTACCAACAGTGCCATCAAGATCACCGTGCACGAGAAATACAACGTCAACGGTGATCTCGGTGAGTGAGCTTAGTGTGGGCTGTCATTACTCAAACAGCCAAACAAGATTCTATTTTTTTAAACAATTGCCTTCTTGCATTTATAATTATTATTACTTTCTCTCCATGTCTACTGTCATTATCACATTTGTTTTTGCTGTTTTGATTTTCTTTGTTTCATGTATTATGTAACATACAATAAGTATGACAAAAATATTAATTCCCCGGTAGCAGCTAAATTCAAATGTAGTACACATAATTCATGAAAACTTCAGTTTAAATTTTATATTTTAATTTTAGTTCATCTGTAAAGAAAGAAAGAAAGAAAGAAAGGAAAAAAGAAAGAAAGAAAGAAAAAAAAAAGAAAAATATAAAAAGAAAGAAAGAAATGGTGAAGAAAGTTAGATAGAAAGAAAGAAAGAAAGAAAGAAAGAAAGAAAGAAAGAAAGAAAGAAAGAAAGAAAGAAAGAAAGTCAGAGAGAGAGAAAGAGAGAGAGAGAGGGGAGAGAGAGAGAGGGGAGAGAGAGAGACAGAGAGAGAGAGAGAGAGAGAGAGAGAGAGAGCGAGAAAGAGAGAGAGAGAGAGAGAGAGAGAGAGAGAGAGAGAGAGAGAGGAGAGAAAGAGAGCAAGAAAGACAATGACTGAATAGGTGAAAGCAGGGAAAACGTTATGTTATAATGCGTATGAAGAGTTTACTTAATTTTGTTGTCAACTTATTTCTTCAATGCATAAGACAGGGGTGGATTGATCTTTAGGTGTTCCTTTATTCCTAGAAAACGACATTGCCATCATCAAACTGAGCAAACCTCTGACCTTTGACCGGTGCCAGCGTCCAGTATGTCTGGTGGATGGCTCTAAGACACCTCAGCAAGCTTCTGGCTGCAAGACCATGGGATGGGGAGTCACAAGCAGTGAGTGGTTATACGCTATTTATTTTATTTTACTGGCGTCTTCAAGAGGGCTCAGCCAACAGGATGAACTGCAGTAAATGATGATGAAGCAAAACAAGTCAATACAAGGAGGCTCAAAAAAGAGATTTGTGGAAAGATCGTTCAGACAGCGAGGTACAGATAGATAGATAGATAGATAGATAGATAGATAGATAGATAGATAGATAGATAGATAAATAGATGGATGGATGCATAGACAGATAGTCAGACAGATCCAACGACGCATCAGACTCATTTTGACCAAATTCTGATCAAAACAGTGAGGCTAATCTCAGAACTCTACTGAAAGGTCATCCTCTAGTGTGAAATTTTTTCCCTGCTGTATGTCTTTGGATGCCTAGGTTATTTGGTACAATTGGTGCTTTAGTCATAGCAAGTAGTGTGCATCTTTTTTAAGTATACCGTAAATCAAAAGTAAATGTGATATATATGTGCTATAAGTCAACTTTTTCAGTTGTGACTACTTTCCCCCTTACTTTCCTGACAGGCCTCCCGCTGTAAGTTTATCTCGGTTGATTTTTTTACCATTAATTCATGTAAATGTTTCCTCCCGCAGACGGGCGCAATGCCGAGTCACCGGACGACATGTTCTGGGCAGCAGTGAACATCGCCACAGACCAGAAGTGTAGGGACGAGTATGGCAGCGACAGCACCACTTTCTGTGCCGGGGGAAACAATAAGGATGCCTGTGATGTAAGCAAGGGAGATCTTTGTTCTTAAGCGAAAATAGATAAATGGTTAATCTGGGTCAAGATTCCCCTCCTGTCCTATCCCTTTTCCCCCCTCCTTTTTTCCTTCTCATTATGCATTCAGAGTGACGCTGGCGTTACATCATACTTAGTTATTTGAAGATCAAGAAGACTAGTAAATGTATTTATTAAGAGGGGTGTTTTCTTTGTTCTGGCTATAGAGGGAAAACTCCAGCAATAAATAATATTTTCAAAGAAACTTGAAATATACAAACACCCGTGTAGAGTATAGCAACCTGTTTGGCGCAGTACTCTGTCATTCACAGTGCTATTTCCGGCCCTACCATTAATATATTATTGTTTGCGGCTTAGCAAACTCTGGAGAATAAAGAGAGGTACGTTTCCCAAATGTACACGGTACAGAGGAGCCGGATTGAACACAGTGTCTTACTATTGCAAATGCAATATCAAATCTAATAGCCTAGAATGCTCTATTCTCTTTTCCCGACTCTTTTATGCTTGCGTCAAGGAACATTGAATGGGAAAAGATTCATGTGCATGTACACAGTAAAGAACAAAAAGGGGAGATGTAAAGCAAAGAAGAGAAAATTAAATAATCGAAGCTGCAATTTTCAGAGTGTTAAAATGGAAAAAGCTTTTGGGTTTGGGGCGCTCCCATGTTGAATTTAAATCTATATTATTTATAATTGCTGAGAAATCTAGGCCGGTATAGTTTTGGTACAAAATTGTTCTTTCCATCTATGTATTTCAATCTGATAATTTCTCTCGACCACTTCTTTACCCATCTCTTCTAGGGAGACTCTGGCGGTCCTCTGGTGTGCAAGGAAGCAGATGGGCGATACTACCAATACGGTATCGTCTCTGCTGGACCTAAGAACCAATGTGGCATAGTCCCTGGCCTCTACACTAGAGTCAGTGCCTTCCTCTCCTGGATTAGCAGCCATCGCAACTAGAATAGCACTATTACCGCAGATTTTTGACATAACTAGGGCAGTATCCCAAATTTGTGACATACGTAAATATATACTGTCTACGAAAAATAGCGTTGTTAATAAACTATTGATTCCCAACTTTGAGTGCTCTTTCGTTCGTTTCATTGATGTGTGTGTGTGTTTGTGTGTGTGTGCGTGTGTGTATGTATGTGTGTATGCGTGTTTGTGTCTATGTGTGTGTGTGTGTGTGTGTGTGTGTGTGTGTGAGAGAGAGAGAGAGAGAGAGAGAGAGAGAGAGAGAGAGAGAGACAGACAGACAGACAGACAGACAGACAGACAGACAGACAGACAGACAGACAGAGACAGAGAGAGAAAGAAGGTGGGGGGATATTTCTGAATTTAATTTCGGTTCGTCAGTCACGGAGGACGGGAGATAGAGAGATAGAGGGAGAGAAAGAAAGAAAGAAAGAAAGAAAGAAAGAAAGAAAGAAAGGAAGGAAGAAAGAGAGAAAGAAAGAAAGAGAAAAGGACAGAGAAAAAGAGGAAGAATGAGAGAAGAAAACAAAGAAAAAAGGGGAAAAAAGAAAGAGAAAGAGAGGGAGAGAGGGATGGAGAGAGAGAGAGAGGGAGAGAGAGAGAGAGAGAGACAGAGAGAGAGACAGAGAGAGAGAGAGAGAGAGAGAGAGAGAGAGGGGGGGGGGGGGGGGGATTGGGCAGAACATAATAATATTCAATGTTAAAAGAAAGAACACCGGAGTCAGAACTACAAAGGAGTGCATATTTCAAAAGTGTGAAGATAAGAGCTACTATTGCCTTGCTAGGCAGTGCTCCTGATACTCTGGAGTCTAACATTGGGATGGACCGTATTTCGTAAAACATTGGCAATATTTCAAACAAAACAAAACATAATAAGACTGATAGAGTGTTTTAGTTGACTGAGTGATAATTAATAATGGCTTCTGTTTAAAAACATACTGCTGTTTATCACAGTGGAGGAAAACAAGTTTAGGTTTTTAAAAATGTTTTGGTGTAATAATAATGGTGATGAAGATAATAATAAAAAATAAAAATAATAAATAATAATAATAATAATAATAATAGTAATAATAACAATAATAATGATAATAATAATATCAGTAGTAGTAGTAGTAGTAGTAGTAGTAGTAGTAGTAGTAGTAGTAGTAGTAGTAGTAGTAGTAGTAGTAGTAGTAGTAGTAGTAGTAGTAGTGTGATGTCAAGGGACATTACTCTTATCTTTACTGTGGGGACAAGATAATTAAGAGAGTGGCACGCCCTTGGATGACGTCAAGGGTCCGGCGCGAAATAGGCAGACATCGTCTGAGAGACTCACTGAGATATTCAGTCGAACTCAGGACCACGACGAGGCAACACTTATCTTGGACGGGGCCCCCTGACAGACCCGACTCATCGGACCGCCAGGTAACTTTACATGGTGTCAGAAGTGGCTACAAGAAAACACCCAAATTCAATGAAGTCCTAGAGTTTATCTGTCAAGAACAGTGCTCTGTGAGAATAGAGGTCTAGACTAGTTAGGTTTAGGCAGTTAACTGTTTGAAAACGGGAAGGATTTTAGATCTAGATCTGGATTCTGGAAGTAGAAACTAGAGATCTGGATAGAAGTAGATTATCTAGATGTGGTAATAGGCCTGGATTAACTAGAATCTAGATGTTTTGAACTATGAAAAGTGTTGAGTTGGGACTGTGACTTGTTTGTTTGTTTGGGTCTGGAGATTCTAGATTTCTAGACTTAAAGTCTTTTATTTGAGTAGATCTATTCTGGATTTCTAGTTCCACAACAAGTGAACAGAAATGGCACAACATAACAGGGAAAACCAGCAGAAGCAATACACAGCCAACGTACCCCTTCCATCAAAATTAAACGTAACAGATGGCACAAACCTAGCACAAGGGTGGAAAAAGTTTAAGAGAAACTTCGAAAATTATGCGATCGCCACCAGATTAAACAAGGAAGAAGAAGCTTTCCAATGTACAGTGTTTCTAGCGACGATTGGGGAAGATGCTGTAGACATTTTCGAAGGTTTCCACTTCGAGGATGAGGCAGATAAGAAAAATCTCCAAAGCGTCATACAAGCTTTTGACGACTTTTGCATATGAAAGACACATGAAGCCTACGAGTCTTACAGGTTTCACATGAGGATACAAAAACAAGACGAGACAATAGAGGCCTACATTGCACAACTTCGCCACTTAGCCAAGTCCTGCAACTTCGGAGACACACAGTTGCAAGACCGCTTGGTTGGAGATCAGGTGGTGATAGGAGTTAGAGAAGAAAGCTCAAGAGAAAAGTTTTTGGAAGACAAAAATCTCACCCTAACAAGGTGTCTAGATATAGGATGAGCATATGAGTCATCTAGGACACAGTCGCATACAATGATCCAAAGTACTGGAAACGAAGTTTCAGAAGTAAACAGGTTACAGAATGGAAAGTTTTACAGGCAAGGTCAAAGTCAAGGTCAAGGTCAGGGCCCCAAGCAAAAATTCCAAAGAAAAGAAAACATAGGTAAAAAATGTCACAGATGTGGAAGAGGTCCACACTATAAACAAGAATGTCCTGCCAAACATGCGGAATGCTACACATGCAAAAAGAGAGGACACTTCACCACAGTTTGTAGA
>NW_004797854.1:161459-162404 GCF_000002075.1 Aplysia californica | reverse complement strand
AGCTCAACTCTCGGGATGTGAATATTTCAGTAAGCTAGACTGCAATAGTGGATTTTTTCAAATACAACTAAAGAAAGAGTCACAAGAGTTAACAACTTTTATAACGTTATACGGGAGGTACTGCTTCAAGAGGTTGCCTTTCGGAATCAGCTCAGGACCGGCGGTCTTTCAAAGGGAAATGACCCAAATCTTGTCGGGCATTCCTGGAGTGGTGGACGACATTGACTATGTCTTGATCGGAGGAAAGGATAAGGAAGAACACGAAAGCAGACTTCAAATGGCACTTCAAAGAATGAAGCAAGCAGGAGTCACCCTAAACGAAAAGAGTGTTTTTTGCGTCAAATCCATCAAATTCCTCGGACACATTATATCCAAAGAAGGTATACAAATAGACCCAGAAAAGGTAGAAGCCATCACAGAGTTCCCGAGACCAAAAACGATAGCCGATGCCCGAAGTTTCCTAGGCATGCAGAAAGGACAAAGCCGTTGAGAGATTTACTAAGAAAAGAAACAATATGGACCTGGGATGATCCGCAAGAACAAGCATTCCAGTCATTAAAGAAACAGATGGGTACAGCACCTTTACTCATTCATTACAGTCCTCAAAAGCCAACAAAGATATCAGCTGATGCATCATCCTATGGCATGGGTGGTGTTCTGATGCAAAAAGAAGGCACAGATTGGAAACCAGTCGATTATGTGTCAAGGTCCCTTACAGATACAGAGCGAAGATATGTACAAGTTGAAAAGGAAGCCTTAGCGGTTACTTGGTGCTGCGAGAGATTTGCAGACTTTTTGGTGGGATTGCCAAAATTCCTGATTGAAACAGATCACAAACCACTTCTTCAACTGATGAAAACAAAGCATCTGGATGAATTGACCCCTCGCATTCAGAGATTTAGGATGAGAATGATGAGGTTTTCCTACAATATCGTCCATGTACCA
>NW_004797854.1:147414-160984 GCF_000002075.1 Aplysia californica | reverse complement strand
GTTACAAACTGTCCAGACTGTGAAAAAGAAAGAAAGGTCAGCCCAGAACCATTGAAGCCGACAGTTACTCCAGACTACCCTTGGCAAAGGATGGGTATGGATTTTTTTGTGTGGAAAGGTCACACATATCTACTAATAGTAGACTATTACTCGAGGTGGATTGAGATAGCTCATCTAAGAGAGCCTACTGCTTCAAATGTCGTAGAAAATTGCAAGTCAATTTTTGCTAGATATGGAGTTCCTGAAATCGTCGTCTCAGACAATGGATTCCAGTTCGTTGCACACGAGTTTCAAAAGTTCTCGCAGTACTATGGTTTAACGCACCTGAGAAGCAACCCTCTACATCCTCACAGTAATGGAGAAGCTGAAAGAGCCGTCAAAACTATCAAAATGTTACTGAGTAAGTCTGATGATCCTTACTTGGCTCTCATGAACTACCGCTCCACTCCTTTACAGCAAGGACAGAGCCCAGCAGAACTTCTAATGGGTAGGAAAATCGGGACAAGAGTGCTGATTTTCCCAGAAAAATTGGTCCCAAAGGGGGGAGAAAGGCAAGGGTTCAGGAAGATTGACGCAGCTTTCAGGCAGAGGCAGAAACAGGATTACGATCGAAGACATTGCGCCAAGCCCATGTCAGACTTGTCAAAAGGACAGCCAGTTTGGGTTAAAACCCCAAGGGATGCCAAGGCTACGGTTGTAGAAAGGTCGAGAGACAGATCGTACCTCTTGAAAACAGACAACGGCTTGAAGGTTCGTAATCGTCACCAGATCCGGCTGAGGACGGAAGGCGACGACAGTAACCATCTCATGATCCCCAGAGAGTCTTCTATGTTGCCTCACCATCAGCCAGAATTACCAGCAGAGTCACTAGAATCAGACACAACCCTTCATGATACTTCCACTACGTCTGACTGCATAACGAAGTCGGGACGCCATGTCAGGCCTCCGCAGAGACTCGACATGTAGACGAAGTTTCTGCTGTGTACAGTGTATATAAGGTTTCAGAGTTATAGTTTCAGTTTCTGGTTGATGCGTTTAGCATTTTGAATTGTTCTTGAAATTGCTTGTGAGGGGGATGTGATGTCAAGGGACATGACTCTTATCTTTACTGTGGGGACAAGATAATTAAGAGAGTGGCACGCCCTTGGATGACGCCAAGGGTCCGGCGCGAAATAGGCAGACATCGTCTGAGAGAATCACTGAGATATTCAGTCGAACTCAGGACCACGACGAGGCAACACTTATCTTGGACGGGGGCCCCCTGACAGACCCGACTCATCTGACCGCCAGGTAACTTTACATAGAAGTAGTAGTAGTAGTAGTAGTAGTAGTAGTAGTAGTAGTAGTAGTAGTAGTAGTTGTTGTTGTATAAGAAACAGTAATAATCGTAGCGCAAATTCCCCCCTCAACAACAAGCCCTATGCGTTTTATAATCTATATCACTATAACCCCTGCAGACCTGATAGCTTTCTGAAACAATTTCATTTTTCCTGGGAACCATGCAGTGAGTGGAAACTCCCGCTTTATAGGCGCTAAAACACTAAAACAAAAACTGATAAAATATTGTACTGTTAATGGTTGGGTACTCATTCCCACCTGGGTCAAGTGAGGGAAATTTGCGTAAAGAGCCTTTCCCAAGGACACAACTTCGGGCCAGAGACTCGAATCCCCGAACACACAACTGCAAGATCAAGAGTTCGGTAACCTAACCTCCGGACTACCGACACCAGTTTCACGGCATGTGCTACACCAATACACGTAGGCCTAGGTCGGATTATAATTTATAACTAGATCTAGATCAAGAAAAAAAACAAGGCGAAAATTCCAAACAAAGAAAAAAGAAAAAAAGAAAAAACCATCCTCCTAAAAAAGAAACAAAAGAAGTTTAATGACATTCAACGCTCAAGTACGGTGCTTACGTCACGTGTACTCTTGCATTCAAACTTATTATCATTATTATTATATAAAATTAACAATCATCATCATTATCATTGTCATCATTATTATTATTATTATTATTATTATTATTATTATTATTATTATTATTATTATTATTATTATTGCTACCACTACTATTATCAGTTGTTATCTAGATAATCAAAGAATTGGAAAAAGCTTGAATTGTTGTGAAACTCAATTTTTTTTTTTCAAATTTCCAAAAGTTAGGTACTGAGCAAATACAACTTTTGTAATTTTAAGGTAACGAAAATAATAATAATAATAATAATAATAATAATAATAATAATAATAATAATAATAATGATAATAATAATAATAATAACAACAACAACAACAATAATAATAATAATAATAATAATAAAAATAATAATAATAATAATAATAATAATAATAATAATAATAATATGCTGAGATGCAAAAGTTCTGTCGCACCTATTATACTACAATAATTTTCACTAAAGAGTACGAATTGTAGCAAAAATGAAAACGTATGACTTGTGTGACGTTTGAGACTCCTTGTGCATGTGGAGACTAAACAAATCATAAACCGGAAGTACTACGCGGTCAAAGCGTTTATTATATTATTATTATAGTATTGTTTTCCTTCGATGTTCGTTGAAACTAAGATGTCCTGAGCCTACTCAAAATCTGCTTTGAGTTTGAATAACACACACAATGTGTAAACAGAACTTACGCGCTATGAAAATCAGTTCTTTTTAACAATTGTTCACCTGTTTTCAAAATAACAAAGCTGACAAATGCAGAACCTGAATCCACTGTGTGTATGATAAATTCTAGAATTGCACTTTCTGCTGTTGCAAGACATGTAATTAAATGTGTCTTAACATCACTGGAACTGTTCAAGACAGGCTAAGACGTGGCCTACCAAGAGTGAAATTTCGACATCTGAATTGGGATGTTGTCAATACCCAAGTTCGAAACCCGGCTCAACCAAGTACAGAGACTTCCAGGTACTTCGGACTGTCTTAAAAGACCATTAGTAAATATACGTGACCATGGATTACGTGATTACCGCCCTTTATGTGGAGCCAATCTGACCCGTTTCATCGGAGAAATCGACAAATTTGGGTGCAACAACATTGGCGATGGAACCAAAGACGTTGGTATAGTGTTCTATTCACCAGTGGTCCAGGTTTTCGATTCGTCACATTGATTGAAGAGAAAAAGAGTTTAGAAGAGGAAGGTAGAGATTTCAACTTTTAAGTCAACGTCAGCCAAGTGGACCGATTCGGTGGATGAAGTGTGATGGTGGGCGTTGGAATCTATGCTCTTCATCGTACACGTTTGGTCACTATTAAAAGTAACCTCGCAGGGCGACGGTATTGTGATGAAATTCTTCATTCTCGGGTTCTTCCCTAAATGGCACGAATGATAGAATGTGCCAACAAGACTGCACCCAACGCCCTTTGGTCATGATAAGTCAAAACTCCTTCCAAACGCATCAATTCGATCTTCTCCAAGATCAAGAGGCCTTAACCCAACAAATCTGTAAGATGACCTTGACCGGAGGATTAGAAACGGGCTGTACTCCGTGCAAACTCAGCAGGAACTTTAGGCGGCACTTCACAAGGACTGACAGTGGATCCCTCAAGCAACCGTGAAACACATTAATTCAGTTAATGAAGAGACGTTTTGTAGCAGTTGATCAAGCTGCAAGAGGCCATACGCAATACTGATATAATTTTTGTTTGGATGTTGCTAGGGTCAGAGTGAATAGAAATGTTTCCCTTGAATAAGTAGAGACATTGGTCATTTTTTTTTCATGTCATGTTAGCACATTTCGCTTGGCTTTGGCGAATCGTAAATGAGTTATTGTACTAAGAAGATGGGTGTGACAGAAATTTTGCAACACTGTATACTGCTACTACTATAGTGCGGTAAAAAATTCGTGCTGCAAGTCATCCTCAAATATCTCTTTAACGGGTGAATCAATGCCATCCTTATTTTGCATAGCTGTTTGTATCAATTTGTTTTGACTAAATTATATGTTTTCAGAACAATTGGGACTGGGTTTAAAAACTTTTCTTCATAAATTTATATAAAATACTTGAAATCTCTGTCACACGTAAAATGGTATTGATCACAGCACTTCCCGCTTCTCACATACATTTTGACTACTCATAATATGGCCTGCGTCACAGCTCGTCAATGACAATTTTTACTTGCAAAACTTGTAGAAATTATTTTTATAGTGAACACATTTTTTCACTAATGGTTCTCAAAACATGCGTTCAATTTAAAGTTAATATGCCGATTAGAAAAATATGACGGACGTGCTATAAAAAGCAATATTGCCCCAGCTGTTTAAAAATCGGTAGAAACCTCGCACTTGGATTTTTTAATTAGTATATTTTATTATGGAATTTTCTTGAATACAACAAGCAGATGTTTACAAAAATGTTGATCTATTAAGACAAATGTATACAAGTCATTGAGCAAAAGTTGGAGAACCTTTGTTCGATAGTTGAGGAGATATTTGACATCGGGCCACGAATTTTTGACCGCACTATACTACTACTACTACTACTACTACTACTACTACTACTACTACTACTACTACTACTACTACTACTACTACTACTACTACTACTACTACTACTACTACTACTACTACTACTACTACTACTACAATGATGATGATGATTAAAAAAAAATATATATAAAAATTTAAAAAAAAAAAAAAAAAAAAAAAAAAAAAAAAAAAAAATAATAATAATAATAATAATAATAATAATAATAATAATAATAATAATAATTTGAATTCAAGAGTACGTGTGACGTAAGAACTGTACATGAGCGCTGTACGTTATTCGGGGGAAAATAGCAAACAGCTTGCATTACCTTTTGACTCCACCAAAGCTCGTACATAACAAGATACTTCACTCGGCCTAAAAGGTGTCCGTGGAAGTCTGTGCATTGCTTCAGATGGGCACTGCTGTCTTTGTTTTGACGCTCTCTTTCCTTTCTCCAGAAGAAGAATAGGAATAGCACAGCTTGTTAGTTTCGCTTTTATTGTTTTTTTCTCACAAGTAGGGTGACTCTGTTCCCAAAGTCATCGCTTTTTCGAAGAGGCCGCCACTGGAATTGAGGACATTTTTTAAATTGGCTCAAACAGAGGAGTGAACTTTCTTGTTATGTACGATCTTTGACTCCACCTAGTATCGAGTGTCGTCACCAGCAAGCTGTCTGGAACTAACTATGATATAGATCTTGTCTATACATAGAGTTATCTCCTTTTTAAATCAACGGTAATTTCACTTCTTATCTTCAGTGAGTCCACAGTTGTTTTACAAGGCTGATGTCCAAAAATAGACTTACTTAAAACAGCAATAGAAGGAGCTTTAGTTTAAGTGCTGTATGGTCTACTTTAGTTTTTAAAATCAATATAAACCAAAGTTTAAGACCAAAATAGTAAACACTACTTATTTGGTATAATTTCAAAAAATAAGTGAATACAAGTATGAAAAATACAGTTTCCTGTAAAAATGTCACAAGGGAAAGTTTAACCGGTTTTTCATAATACTAGTACATATATTCATCATTTCTTTAGCTGAATTTGTTTTATCAAGAGCTTCATTGCCTTCCTACCCTAATGGCATAAAAACTCCTGAATTTTTTCTATGTCTAATCTTGATTTAATACAATGTCTAACTCCTAAATTGGGGGGTGGGGGCTTGGAATTGGGATTCGAAAGGGGAGAGAGGGAGGGTGTGGTAGTGATGCTTCCATTACACCCACATCTTTTCATACTTCTTCTTAAAAGTTCTATAAGCCTTTTATACGCTTTGATCCAGTCAATAAGAAATAAACCATCTCGTAGATAAAGTGTTGAAGAAGAAATAACATTGTTTTGCTGTTATTTTTGTTTGTCTGTTTTAAAGCCTATCTATCTCTATCTATTTAATAATACATTTATTTGTAGATCTAGTAGTAGAAAGTACGCTGTATTATTGCTTTCTAGTAGTCTAGATATTATAATACACCACGGCGCCCATGTAAAAAAAAAATTAACAAGAGCCAAGCCTCGTTTATTGCGCATGAGACAGAAAACATGCCAAGCCGTTGCTTTAGTATGAACTCCTTCACACAGCTTGCCACAAAAAACATGGCGAACGTCGCTGTCGAATGTGGCCATCGCGCAGCAAGACGAGAGAGGGGCGTACTATATCTAGTGCTTAGAGTGTACATCTATGGAGTCTGTATTAACCACAGCTATAACTATCGGTGAAGCGGCAGATTTTACTTTTTGGTAAGGTCGCCAAATAGAGCCTTTCCGAGCCGGGGGGTGTTCGTTGTTTCTGGTTTTAGTTTTGGGTTGTTGTTGTTTGGGTTTTGGATTGGTTGTTTCTTCTATCTTTTTTTTCTTTGGGGGGGGGGGGTATTTTTGTTTTGGGCTTTTGGTTTTGGTTTTGTTTTTGATTTACACTGCTATAATCGTTGGCGCTTACAAATAATCTGACTTAAATGAATTTGTGTTGCAAGTACCGTAAAACTCTGGTGCGGTAGTTGCGGGTTCGAGGATTTGAGTCTCAGGCCTGACGTTGTGTCCTTGGGAAAGGCACTTTACGCGAATTTCCCTCACTTCATGCTGGTAGGGATGAGTACCCGGCCATCTCTCCAACACACACACACACACACACACACACACACACACGCACGCACGCACACACACACACACACACACACACACACACACACACACACACACACACACACACACACACACATATATATATATATATATATATATATATATATATATATATATATATATATATATATATATATATAATCATCAATGCCTTTTCACCCCTGCCACTTAATTCTTAGAATACTCCTCATGCATCTGTTGATGAAAGTCTGGACTTTATTCAGTACTGTCTTTGTTGTCTTCCAAGTTTCGCAGCCGTAGAGGAGCATAGATTTGACGTGGGAGTAAAAGAGTCGAATCTTGGTCATGGTGCGCAGTGAGATGTTGCTTGCCTTCCAGACTTTTGATAACTGATTGAATACTGACCTTGCCTTGGCCGTTGCTTTAACATATGTCTTGATTCCACCTTTACCATCGATGACACTTCCAAGGTAGGTAAAGGAGTCCATTTCTTCCAGGGGAGTGTCTTCCACTGTCCCAGCAGGGCTTGAAACCTTTCCTAGCTTTACTACTTTTGACTTTCCTGGAAGTATAAGTAGGTCAACACTCCTTGATAGGTTGTACACACACACACACACACACACACACACACACACACACACACACACACACACATATGCGTGTTTTATATATATATATATATATATATATATATATATATATATATATATATATATGTGTGTGTGTGTGTGTGTGTGTATTCTATATTTATTTATTTATTAATATCTGTACATATACATTGAACACCATTAAAAACGCAGCAACGTTTTCGAAAGGTTGTTGAAAAGCCAAATATGCTCTGATCGTCACGATTGTTATTAGTGAGTAGTTATTAATCCACACACCCATAAACGAATTTTGCTATTTTCATGAGTACTATCACAATACAGCAGGGGCGAAGCGTCTATATATCAAATAATCACTGCTTCCCTTCCTAATTTTGAAACATTGTCGCTGTCAAATTCATCCATAAACGTAAACCTCTTAAATTAAATGTCAAAAGACGTTCGTTATCAACAATGAACAGTATGCCTAACATTCAAAACGGTTTCACGGCCACAGAAATAGCCTCCTCACCCCTCTCGGGCCACTCCATAAGCAGTCGCAAGCTTTGATTAAGTAAGCTTAAAGTGAGGCTGGAAGAGTCTACCAATACAGTTGAAGGGAACATGTGCATAGCAGTCTAAGCTGTTTCATTGCCACATATACCCTGTTCACCCCTTTGGGGTCACAGCTATAATCAATCCCAAGCCCTGATTATGTAAGCTAACTAACACTGGTCGAGTCTACCTCAAATGTGAGTGGAACTAACTCCTAACAATCTCTTCACTGTTGCAAGTGCTTGCTTTTTTTCCTCGACTTTTTACCGTCCTATAATCAGATCGTGACCTCATTTATGACACCACCTCCTGGCCGCAAAAGGCTAACAAAAACAGCCAAATGTGAAATTTAAAAAATGATAATTGTCATGTTCTACCAAAGAGTTAGACTCACTGGTAGATCTATAACATACAGATCTAGTACTGACATCTCCGCTTCTTTGCTTTGTGCTTATGTATTCATAACTTAAGTTAAATTTAATTTTAGTTGGAACTGATATTTGATAAGATACTTTCCCGATTATTTTGGCGGTTGAACATACAATATGAATTCCGGATTTGTTTTCATTCACAACTCAGAGTCGCCGCCTCGAGTAAGATTCTTGTGTCATATCTACAGGCCATATCTGATCCCGTTTCACTTTGATTACCCTGTCAAACAAGTCAGCCCTCGCCCCTGCAATACAGTTAACTATGCTTTAGTAAACTGTGTTCATTAGTTGCTATATTATGAAAAGAATACACAATTATTTACCTGGAAGATGACCTATAGCTCATTCCAAACAAAAGTCCTAGCTTTTTTTTTCGATCAATTTTGTTTATAATTTCTTTCAATACAAGACTCGTCAACTTAGCGAAGCTGATCGCAACTTTCACTTCTGCCTTGTTCATTGCGGAAAAACTGCCAGGGAAGCAGCAATACGGCTACAATGCAGTGCTTGTGTTATTCTTGACTTGTACAAAGAGTTTAGCACACTTGAAATATCCGGGATGAGCAAAGAATAGGACAGTCTCGAGTGACCAGCCGTGTTCAAGAGAGGGAGATTTTGCTGTCGCATCTGCGATATCGTTTCGTTTCTCAAAAGTAGCAGCTCAAGGCATACATGAAGTGCATGAAAATGTTTCTTTCATCAGTGTGAGGTGCGGAGCAGTAAGCACTGAACTTAGATCAAGAACGCCTTATTTATTACTGCAATTAACGAAGCGCGACAACAGCGCCGTCTTTATGCTGCCAAAAAGCACAAAGAAAAAATCAGAATCTCCCAGTCAACCAACACAACACTCCTGCCCTTACACTGCCCATTTAGCAAACAACACAGTTTCTGGAAGATCATAACATGAATGTCATGGACTGGCCAGTGTACGTACCCGACATGTCTCCAACAGCGCACGTATGGGATAAACTGAACCTCAAAGTGTGAGCAAATTTGTGAATCTGCAGCTATTGGAAGATCGGGCTGCCGCGAAAGTGGGACAGGATTTCTTTTTTTTTTTAAGATTGAAAATGTTATAAAATCCATGTGAAGATGTGTTTTGGTCTCTTTAAATGTTAATGATGGCCACACAATTTACTAAGGGTAAGAGATCTTTGTTGAGCTTCGATTTGTGTTTATCTGCATATTTGTCTTAACAGAGTACGCCAAGAGAAGGACAATGTATCGAAATCACTTACGTTTATGATCAAAATGGTTCAGATTTGTTGGAAATTGAATAAACTTTTAAAAAAACATTTCTTTTAATCTATATTCATCTGATACAAACGTGTTCAGGCTATGCGAACGAAGTGTTGCGTTTTTAATGGCGTTCAGTATACATACAAATACTCTCTCTCACACACACACACAGATACACACACACACACATACACACACACACACACACACACACACACACACACACACACACGCCAATAAAAAAAAGAACGAAAGAGCACTCGGAGTTGGGAAGTCACTACAATTTATTTAAAACCTATTTTTTGGGAGACGATAATATGTACCGATGCATGTCACAAATCTGAAATAGTGTTTGTTGTGATAACTGCATGTCACAAATCTGAAATAGTGTTTGTTGTGATAACTGCATGTCACAAATCTGAGTTAATAATGTTACTCTAGTTGCGATGACTGCTAATCCAGGAGAGGAAGGCACTGACTCTGGTGTAGAGGCCAGGGACTATGCCACATTGGTTCTTCTGTCCAGCGGAGACGATACCGTATTGGTAGTATCGCCCATCTATTTCCTTGCACACCAGAGGACCGCCAGAGTCACCCTAAAGAGATGGGTAAGAAGTGGTTGAGAGAAATTATTATAATTAAATACACAGAGAATAGATAGATAAAAGAACTGTACACCGAAACTAGATTGGTATAATAGTCTGGACTTCTACACAATGTTTTCAGTGATATAGATTTACGTATAATAAGTCGTGAATTCAACAAGGAGACGCTTTTACTTAAAGAACAAAAATGTTTTCTTGCGTGTTCATTTCAAGCACGATCAGAATTCCAGGAACGTAAGTTACTTATTTGCTTTACATCTGCACTTGTTGTTTCTTAGTGTATGCATGAACCCTTTCTTATTAAACGTTCCTTCAATCAAGCTTGCAGGCGATTGTAGGGCACAACTGGTAAGTTCTATTTCTTTTCTTTTGCTCTGTTGTTTGGGTCTTTCTGTCTTGCTTCTCTTCTGCACTATATGACTGTTGTTGTGTCGATTTAGATCTACTTCTCTTCAAAATTATAAAAAATATCTCTGTAAGGATCGGGAAAAGTGAAAAGAGCACCCTAGTCTAGACGGTCAGAGATAGTATAAGGACGTATAGACCCTAGTCCATTAGCATGTAATCAGTATTGGTCTTCTTGATTTTTTTCAAAACTGCAGACTTCATCGTACTTTTAAAATGTTCCACTTTTTAACGAATGATGTATTGCCAGCATCACTCTGAATGCAGAATAAGAAGGGAGGTAAAAAGCAAAATACAAAAGAAAAAAAAAGGGTACGGCAAGAGGAGGATCCTGTTTCAGATGAACCACCTATCTATGTTCGCTTAGAAACAAAGATCTCCCTTGCTTACCTCACAAGAGTCCTTGTTGTTTCCTCCGGCACAGAAAGTGGTGCTGTCGCCGCCATACGAGTCCCTACACTTTTGGTCTGTGGCGATGTTCACTGCTGCCCAGAACATGTCGTCCGGTGACTCGGCATCGCGCCCGTCTGCGGGAGGAAACATTTACATGGATTAATTGTAAAGAAATCAACCGAGATAAACTTACAGTGAGAGGCTTGTCCTGTCCGGAAAGTAAGGGGGAAAGTACTCACAACTGAACAAGATGGCTTGTAGTTCATATTTACATTTAATTTACGATATGCTGAAGTAATGTACACTACTTGCAGTGACTTAAGGTGACTAAAGCATCAATTGTACCAAAGAACCTGCGCATCCACTGATGTGGTCAATAAAGTGCAGCAGGGAAAAAAGTACACTCCAATGAATGACCTTTCTGTAGAGGTCTAAGATTAGCCGCACTCTTTTGACCACAAGTTGGTCAATACGAGTCTGATGCGTTGTTGGATCTATCTATCTATCTATCTATCTATCTATCTATCTATCTATCTATCTATCTATCTATCTATCTATCTATCTATCTATCTATCTATCTATCTTTCTTCCTGTCTATCTATCCATCCATCCATCTATTGCTGTACCCCGCTGTCTGAACGATCTTTCTATAAATCTCTATTAGGGCTTCTTGCATTGATTTGTTTTGCTTGAGCATCATTTACCGTAGTCCTGTTGGTTGCTCCCCTTGGAAACGCCCCTTAAAATAATGATTCATAACCACTCACTGCTTGTGACTCCCCATCCCATGGTCTTGCAGCCAGAAGCTTGCTGTGGTGTCTTAGAGCCGTCCACGAGACATACAGGACGCTGGCACCGGTCAAAGGTCAGAGGTTTGCTCAGTTTGATGATGGCAATGTCGTTTTCTAGGAATAAAGGAAGACGTAAAGATCTAAAAACATGTGCCTTATGCGTTGAAAAAAACAAGTTCACAACAAGAGCGAGTAAACTTTTCCTACCCATTCAAACATAACGTGTTCCCTGCTTTCTCTTACTCAGTCATTCTCTGTCTGTCTGTCAGTCTGTCTGTCTGTCTGTCTGTCTGTCTGTCTGTCTGTCTGTATGTCTGTCTGTCTGTCTGTCTGTCTGTCTGTCTGTCTGTCTGTCTGTCTCTCTCTCTCTCTCTCTCTCTCTCTCTCTCTCTCTCTCTCTCTCACACACACACACACACACACACACACACACACACACACACACACACACACAGTCGTCTCCCATGACTGATGAACCAAAATTAAAGTCAGAAATAAACTGATGGCTTCATGAAAATTTGAATTTAGCAGCTACCGGAGCATTTAAATTTCTCTCATGCTTCACTGTAGTTGACATAACACAGGTAACACAAAAGATCAAACCAGCAAAAACAAGGTAATAATTGCAATGGACCAACTGAGAAAGTAATACAATTTGTTCGAGTGAAGTCTTTTCTTTTCTTCTTTTGTTTGCCTGTGTGAGTAAGGACAGCACACGCAATGCTCACTTACCGAGATCACCGTTGACGTTGTATTTCTCGTGCACGGTGATCTTGCTGGCACTGTTGGTATGGAGACCGGGAGGAGGAGGGGAGTCAAAAGTAACCTTGGAAGAGCCGGAATAGATGACCATGTCAGACGGGGCTGAAGGAACTTCCTTTCTTTGGCTGGGGAAGACAAGGGATGTCATTTATAAAACTGCAGAGGTTTACCTAAAGTTGTAGTTATCAATATTGCAGTTCAGTTTCAAGCTAAGCTCGACTGCCTAAGATCAGAGAAGACTTTTTGCGAGTGCGGGAACATCACTCATACATTATGCATGTATTACTAATTTTTTTGCAGATAAGTTTAACTGTTTCCCGACCGCCCATCGACATTGAATAATTAATAATGGGCTCTGATTGAAAGAACTGCTATGGTTGAAAAATACGAATGAACATCAATTATATTAAAAGAAGGGAGCTGCAAATAGCTGTGATGAGTTCGGAGAATGAGCGCGTACGATAAACTTGCAGAGTTGAAAAAGTGTAAAATCCTTATTCGAATTCTAATTCAAATAAACATCCTACGCACGTCCAGATACCCACGAATCCTGCAAAGTTATGTTTAAGACAGATTCTCAAGGATATTTTTAACAAAAATTCGAGTAAAATAAAATGTAGTTCATAAATTCCTTACCTGTTCGGGTTTGAAACGCAATGGCCAGCTGTGAGGATCGTGCTCTCGTCGATGATGGACCCTCCACAGAGGAAGCCGTTCTTCTGGTCGTAAACCACCACCATCCACGGGTACTCGCAGCTAGCGGACTTGGTGCCACCGACGATTCGGAAGTTGTTGGCTCGTCCACACTGACCATTGCTTGGGCTTGGAGTATTGTTAGAGGGGGCTGCGAATACAAATATATAAAGGGTTATTTGTGTCTTTTTTTATTTTGAAATTAGAACTTTTTAAAATGCTACTTTATATTGTTTTTAAGGAATTGAGTTTATAATGCTATTTAGTGCTAAAAATATATTTTCATACGATAAGGGACTATTGTAATTCTATAAGGTAAGTCCCAAATGGGTAATTGTTGTGCATGTGTGGCTTCCCCCTTTCTGTTGCTATTCTTCAAAATTTCAACACATTTCTTTACCAAATTAGACCCAAATAATTGAAATATACTTTGCTTGATATTTGTCATTAGTTTGGGTAAATTAAAAAGACTGTATTTCATATCTAATAACAAATAGGATACTTCTTTACTATATAT
>NW_004797854.1:144926-146620 GCF_000002075.1 Aplysia californica | reverse complement strand
GGGGGGTTGTTGTTGCTGGTGTTGTTGCTGTTGTTGTTGTTTTTTTATGACTATAAAAGAGAGCTGACATGACCTTTCATAATGTGTTTCTGCTAATAGCCAAGATACTTTTGTAGCTTCGCAAACAGAGAGAAATTGAGAAAAGTATTTCTTTGACGGGTAGGCCTACGGTGTATTAGTTAGCACTGTGATGATCGAAAACCAATTCTCATGAATGTAAGTTCGACGCATTAGCTTGAAGACCAACGCACCAACTGTCTACCTTCTGATCCGGTTCGACTGTTAGGAAGCCCTTCAATCATAATATGTTATTATGACACCACAAGGAATAGGCCAGTGTGAGAAAAGAAGCATGAATCAAGTATTTAATCACATACGTGGTTATTGATTTGTTTTACATTTTTAGTCTGTTGTCTCGTAGTCTCGTAGAAGATTTTCTGCATAGCCAGGTGATGAAAAAATATTAAAAACTACTTTAACTGGGCAAAATAGCTTGTTGAAGATGATAAAAACTGCTTTGGTTGGAAACAGAGATAGACGGGAAAACGCAAGAACCAGAACAAAAACAATACCTTGCGCTCCTGTCAGGGATGCTGTACATAAGGCTACAGCGAAAGCAGCGAGTATCTGGAAAGATGTTCCCATCGTTATCAAGTTTCTGCTCTAAGCGTTACTGCTAATTTTTATTTCTTCAGACTGAGCGGGGTTTCCTGTCTGAACTGCTCTGCCGTATCCCAAAAGTAAAAGTCGACTTGCTCTTCCGACGGGCTGGTGAAGATTACTGGAGATAAGACATGACTTTTATATTTAAAAGTGCTGATATTTCATATCGATCAGTTGTCTTCTGGGGTTTCAAATGTGACTTTGAAGTTCGAGTGCACAAATGCTATCATGAAGGAAAGTTCGTGGGTGTAAGGAACACTTGTCTTTTCCCCCATATATACTAGTGGTTGAGTAGGAGGCGGTAGCATGTTTATCTAATTGAAATCAATAACCATTGAGCTGTGGAGGTTGACTGTTGTGAGACGGCCACGCCATTTTTTGGTAACCTGAACAATTTACTGAGGAATTGTTATGTTGAAGGTGGGTGGACAAAAGTTGGGCCTTTTTTTTTCTTCTAAAAATCCATCTTATTTGTGTACATGAAGGTGTCAATTTGACTTTGTTTGTGCAACTTTTATATGGGGAGGAAAATGAAAGCAGCATATTAGATTGTTTACTTTATTGGGTCAGCGTAAAGTAGTTGTATGTACAGCAAAATTGACCTTTGTCGTTCTTTTTTCAAGCCAGTCTTTTGCTGCTATTTTTTTTTGTTAGTTTGTTTGTTTGTGGGGTTTTTAATATTCAGACACACTTAACAGCAAACAGTTATGTTTTAACATAATTTCTACATTATTTTCCTGTCTGTTTTTTACTACAACGTATGCGCTTAAAATAATAACATTTTCTAGGTTAAATAAATAATAACTTGCGTTTCAATCACTTAATTAAGAAAATGAACCCCAAATGAAATATTATGTTGAACCTGTACGGATTTCTCAGCTCAAAATTAACATTTGTCTTTTAAACTGTTTTCTTGCTCATGTATTATAATTATCATTTTTGTTATAATACATTTGCAGGAACCATTAAAAACCATTCTTAGGCAAACAGAATGTCGTAATTCGCTCATTGCCAAGTTTTGACCGCCCCCC
>NW_004797854.1:141745-144826 GCF_000002075.1 Aplysia californica | reverse complement strand
CCCCCAACCAAAAAAAAGAAGTGAAGAAACACAACCATTGCTTGACTTCTTACTTGACATGTGTGTGGCATGTCACGTTTTGCTTCCTTTGTCGAGATGTGAAAAGGTTTTAAGCATGATTTGTGCCCCTGTCAATATCATTAACTTGATCATTTAGGAGCTGGATTTCTTCAACCCTCCCAATCCAGCCAAAGTAGTTTCTCTAGGTTAGAGCATTCTAAGATATGGAGATACTCGATAGAACTGACGTCTCGATGTGGGAATCGAACTCATGAAATTTGCGATCAACATAGAAAAGACTCGAACATTCTGAAGGATGTAGAAGGAAGATACTGGGAAGGAGAGGAAGCGTTAAAAATCACATTGGAGGCTGTTCGAAATATACTTCAGACAGCACCTGACACAGCACAAGGCCCAGACAGGGTGCGTTATCCCCACATCAAGGACCTGGATGACCGCAAGTTGGAGAGTCTCGCAAACATCCTTGATAATAGTTTGCATGACGGGTTGGTTCCACAAGATTGACTGGGCAGTTATCATATACCTCTACCAAAACCAGGAAAGGACCCCACAAGAATTGAGTCCTACAGGATTATCACAAAGCAATACACGGTGGGGAAACTAATGGAAAATGGTGTCCAGATGGCTGTCCAATTTCTTGGAGCGCAACAATCTGATACCTGTGGAACTTGGCAGCTACCGCCCTGGTAAGGACACCTGGAGGAATGCGGCAATTTTGGCCTCCGACACATACGACGGTTTTGAGGAGGAAAAAGAGACACTAGTCGCGGCAATAAATCTAGAAGATGCATATAGCCGGGTGCCCTTTAGCTTGATCATGCGAACTATGATCAATAACGAAAATCGACTCTGAATTGGTGATCTGGGTAGGAAATGTCTTGTTAAAAAGAAAGGTTTCCTTGTGCCTTGGCAGCTGGGCTTCCTATTACCATAACCCCAGGACTGCCCCAGGGATCGGCCATGTCACCAGTCTTGTTCAATATATACACCATCGGTCTTAAAGCCAATCAATTGGAGGGACCTGTCCGCACGCTAAGCTTTGCAGATTATGTATTGGTATATTATATGCAGTGGAGAGATCGGGAGCTGATTGCAAAGAGCATGCAGGAGGATTTAGATCGAATTGGTGAATGGTGCGAACAGAACAATGGAAAACTTTATCCAGCGAAGGCAGGGGTACTGTGGACCAGTCTCAACAACAGGGCAGTCAAGGCTATCATGCTGTTAATATACAGGGTACGCAGTTGGAAAGGCAAGAGAAATTGAAGTACCTGGGTATTACCTTTGACCGCACTCTATCGGGAAAAGACCATGTGACTAACATTATCACCAGAGCAAGGAAAGGACTAGTTGCACTGAGAGTGATGGCTGCATCTATGCCCCAACGCGCCCTTATGATCATGCTTCAAGCGGTTGTACTGTCTGTAGTGGACTATGGCCTTGGTAGGCTCACCCTATCCAAAACCCAGCTACATCGCCTCAGAGTCATTCAAATGAAGGAATACAAACTGTTCTGGGATGCACCCGTGACACAGCAGCATCAGCGATGAGATATCTGCTGGACCTGCCAACCTTAACCCACCGACACAAGCTAGCACAAGTCAAAGCCTACCTACGAGTAACAGCAGACGAACGTCACCCTCTACATCCGAAAATAGGAAACCTAAGCCAATGATTAAAAAGAGGATCTTCATGGATGGTGCAGGCAGAGCGAACTCTCGATATGTGTTGTGAAATCGAGGACATAAGAAGAGGATGCGACAGGATGAGGCCGGAGAAAGACATGAGCAACTTCATGAAGGTTATAGCTACGCTAGGTCGAGAGTGTCGCGAGTGGCCAGCCAATGCAACTAATGCGGAAATTGTGACCATTCTTGAGGAATATTCAGTGATGGGTGATGCTGTCGTCTTCACCGACGGATCAGTGAGGCGTGGCCAGAAATCTTTGTGGGCTTTCAGTGCTCAAGTTGACGGGAAGATAATTAAAGAACAGTCTGGAGCCTACGCGTGCACTACATTGAGCATGGCAATGGAGGTTAAGGCAATAACAGAGGCGCTGGAATGGATCAGTATGGAAGCGTATAAACATGCCCTGTTCGTCACAGATTCGATGAGCACCCTACAAAAAATCAGGAGTGGGTGGCTCTAGAGTGACTGGAGAGCTTCCATTGCAAATAGCCACCTCCTAAGGCTTACATGGGTGTTCTGCCCTGGTCACGCAGGCGTACACGGAAATGAGTGTGCGGATGAACTTGCCGGCAAAGCAGCACCCAAATCTCCGAATCATGCTCGACCCACCAATGGTGATCGCCAGATGCAAGGAGAACCTTCACGACCAAGAGGAGACAGACTCCCACACACTCAGCACAATAAAAGAAAAGTTTGTGCTGGGCACAGGGAACAAAAGTTTGCTCCGAGGAGTGGTCAGACGTGTCTCAAACCTCCTGGAGACAATTAGGAGGACCCTGTGGTGAACGCTGGAAAGGAGAGATGAGCAGCTATGGACATGTGCCGCCTGCTATGATTCTAGCTCTGGATCGGAGTAATTCAAAGTATAGAAAAGGCTAACCATGACATCACTGAAGATATTTTGACGAAACGTACCAGCTTTACGTTATTTAAATAACTGGAAAAGCTCACATTCGTTATATTATAGATACCGTGATGAGGCTTGAATTCCTCTTGAAAAGTATATTTCAATGTTGCTAAGCATAAGATCTACGTGGGAGCTATTTTTAATCTCAAAGAGCTTATCGCTCTTCTAGACAGGTTATTTTGAAGGTGGACCTCCCGCTATTTAGTTATGGGTGTTCACTTTCCGCATAACTGGACCCTCCGTCAACAGAGATCAGCAGGAAGAAATGTAGGCACCCATACTTCAGAGATGCTGTCACGTGGGAATGAGAGAGAGTTCCGCACTTGTAGAAGGGGCAGAGTGTTACTTATATCCCACTACATGAGGAAATATCAAAGGGAAATAACGACTGTATTCTTTTAATGATATGTATTTGTGTGTGTGTGTGTGTGTGTGTGTGTGTGTGTGTGTGTGTGTGTGTGTGT
>NW_004797854.1:129181-141513 GCF_000002075.1 Aplysia californica | reverse complement strand
TGTGTGCACGCGTGCGCTTGTGTGTGTGTGTGTGTGTGTGTGTGTGTGTGTGTGTGTGTTTATGTGTGAGTTTGCGTGTATATGTGTGTGTTTTTGTTTGTTTGTTTTGTTTTTGTTTTTGCTTTTTTGGGGGGTAAGTGCTTACGGTCGTATAAGCGCCCTGGACACATTAAACATTTTTAGATTGTAGGAAATTTTGAATTTTGTCCGGGTGGCTGCCGAAGCCTACTCGTATTGATTTTGCACCACCAGGGGATCTTTAACGTGCACAACTTGCACTCGGGACCTCTGAGATTTTTCGCCCTTGTCTGAGAAGGCTGGGTGAAGATCTTTCCTCCCAAAAGATCAGGGGTGTTACTGAAAGACAGCAATAAGAAAGAGCCAAGGAGTAGCTGCAGAAAGGCTGCAGAAAGAGTCAGGCGCCCAGAGGAGGGGGTAAAGGAGGTGAAGGGGTGGCAGGCGCGGTTCGTCCATAGAACACGGTCGTGCAGCGCGCCCAACATAATTTTTTAAAGTTGTATTACGTAATACACCCTTTATATTAACATAAAAGAAGCCAGAAACAAACACTAGCCAAATATTATATCAAAACAAGGTCCTCACTGGCGCCATAACTGTCATTTCTGTGTCTATAGTCCACACGCTTGAGCTTAACATAATAGGATATTAAACAGTGTAACCTGACCTATAGATCGCTCTTGGGGATAACCCTAGCGATGACGACACTCGTAGCGAGTTTAGCGGTACATTAATATTAATAAGACGGCACATCTCAAATGTGCTCCTGCCGAATAGTGCTGAAACATAGCCCACAGTAGGCAGTCTAAAAATAAACCGATAGACCGTACGCTATTCTTTGCCAATATTATTATTATGTGAGCCCCGGAGCAATCCAGCGGAGTGCTCAAGTGAATTGTGATTGGTTCATTGTTTGTCTTGCCACTATTTTAAGTAACTCTGTGACCATGAACCTGAGGGAGTTTTGCCATTGAATGGTTTTGTAGTGGAGTAGTGAAAATTATTACTTGAGTGTTCAGTTTCAATACAGGATGAACGATATTAATGTTTAGCTAACAAACAAATTTAGTACTTTTGGCGTCTCTGGCCTAGTGGTTAGGCTCTCGAACTCTCAACCGTAAGGTCGTGGGTTCGAATCCCGTCAGGGACCCGACGTTGTGTCCTTGGGAAAGGCACTTTAAACGAATTTTCCTCACTTCACCCAGGTGGGAATGAGTACCCGGCTATAGACAGCGAAAGATCTTGTCAGTTTGTTAGTGTTTGAGCGCTTAATCAGCTGCTTGCACTGTATGCTTCCCGGGAAGCTGAGAATGTTTCGTAGTGTTCTATGGTCTGCCGGGGCAATAATATAGTGTAAAGCGCATAGAGCCTGCTGTTGAGCGGAGATATGCGCTATACAAATGCTATTTATTATTATTATTATTATTTATTATTACTTAAAATTAAAGTGACACGTAAAAAGTATGAAAATAAAAACACGAGGTCCTCCCTCACCAACCCAAAGATCCTGAAATTATACACTGTCTCACTCACTATGCCCTTGACTATCTTCAGCCTGCGATAGCTTAATTGTGCACGTCCACTTTTTAGCCCCACGAGCCACCCCTGGGGGGGGGGGGGGGGGGGGGGGGGGGACAAAAAGTGAAAACGAAAACAGACAACATAAAATTGCAAGATGTGAGGGGAGACAATTTTTTTAGAGAAGAAAAATGTTCAGTCGCTATCCGGATTCTAACCATGAACCTATTGAATGTGAGGCGAACACCTTAACTTCTAGGCAATGAGAGCCCACGTGTTTGTGTATATGTGTGTGTGTGCGTGTGTGTGTGTGTGTGTGTGTGTATAGTGTGTGTATGTGTGTGTGTGTGTGTGTGCGTGTGTGTGTGTGTGTGCGTGCGTGCGTGTGTGTGTATGTGTGTGTATGTGTGTGTGTGTGTGTGTGTGTGTGTGTGTGTGTGTGTGTGTGTGTGTGTGTGTGTGTGTGTGCACGCGTGTGTACATATGCCTGCGAGGCTGCTATTCTATGTTATGATTCTACGTATTTATAGATGAGTTGCTCAAGTAAAGGGGAAGGCCTAAATGAAATACTGGCTGAATGAACTGGCGATGGTCACTGGATCATAAATTTCACACCGCTTTGAAGGTGATTGAGTCACTTTAACCCACCAGGATAAAAATGCATAGGTCACCAGAAATAAAACGGCATAAAACCACTATACACCAAAGTAGGTTGCTGTGTCCTAGTTGAAAGAGAACTGGCTACACCTTTTGAAATAAATACTGGAGTTACACAAGGCTGTATAATATTGCCTATACTTTTTGAAATATAAACTGATTTTTTTTAAATAATGAGACAGAGCAGAGACATCGAAATAGGTATTAGATAGACAAATGCCACACACCTGAGAGATTTAGGTTCTTGCGGGTGGCATTTGTTCATTAAACACCACAGCGCATGAGATGTAATTAGAAACCGATTAATTAGTACGATCTGCCTTGTAATAATTATTTTCCCAAACAGAAATTCTGCAATTATCACCAGAAACTACCACCATCACTCTTTATGCAGAACTTCTAGCAGAACTTAATAAATTCAAGCATCTTGGCAACATTGTTTATACAACTGCAGACTGCATTAACGATGTCCATCAAAGACTTAAAAATGAGTGGATCGCTTTTGTCAAATTTAAAAACATTTGAAATTAAGTTATCATTTAAATGAAAACTAAATTCAAAATATTATATAATAGCAATGATGTTGCGGTACTGGTGGTTCAGAAGTTTTGAAAACAAACAAAGCAATTCAACGAAAATAGAAAATCTTTCTTTCAAAATGTGTACGCAGAAGAGACTAATCTTATTAATAAAATAAAATTAATTCCTCACAAATATTGACATTTTCGAAAGTGCATGGACTGAAGATATAAACGCAACCTTAAAAATGAGAAGATGTAAGAGCATGTATTTTGACAATACCGATTATCCGAAATGGAACTCGAGACCAACAGAAAAAAATAAGAAGCAGGACACTATCTGAAAGTTACAGAATCACAGCCGGGAATGAAGCAATCACCCAGGATCTAAATGTGCCAAAGTTGGGGGGTGGGAGGGGGGGGGGGGAGTCAGTGGCTTAGCGGTTAGGCTGCCGGACCTGTAGGCTAATCGTGAGATTGCAGGTTCGTGAGTTCGAGCGTCATCTCGGTCCGACGTTGTGTCATCGGGAAAGGTACTTTACACGAATTTCCCCTTTTGGCTCGCTCCTTTCGGAGATGGACGTTAAACTTGAAAGCCCTGCCTCTTAAACAAGCTAATAGCGTTGATAGGGGTGTTAAACTTACACCATTTCACCATTTTTGTCAAGGTTAGGGGAAGTGACGAGTGACAGACATGCGTGGCATGACGGCTCTCTACCTTGTGTTCCTGACGGTACAGGGAGAGACAAAAAAAGTAAGTATGTAACCCTGTGTCACTGTGGTCAGTTTAGTCGTGAGTTTCAACCCTGGTACCCTTCAAAACCCTCAAACCTTGAACTTTTAGGTGTCATGCCCAGTTGCAAAAGCCTTTCGATGTGTGGGGAGGAGGATGATTGTTTTTGTTTGTTTGTTTGCTTGCTCGCTTGTTTTGTTTGCTCGTTTGTTTGTTTGCTTTTTGTGTGATAATTGAGTAAAGAAAAGCACATCGACACAATAATTGCCATTTAGTGCGTGGAAAAAGTAAGACAGACAAATAGAAACAACAGAGGGCAAATAAAGAAGTGGGACCTATCAGTGGCGCCCTCCAACCACCCACGAGGAAGAGTCTTAAATGACAAAACGCAACGGCTTTTGCTTGATAAAAGATAGGGTACATGACATGCCACGGGCAAAAACGTTGACTGAAAATATGTCGTGTCATTGTTATCACGTTGGTAATCAGTCGAGCTCACCCAAGACGACCACTCGTTGTAAAGGAGAAAATTAAAATTTGTCAGCTTAGACAGATGGTTGTCTAGGACAGTGTCGTTGTAATACAGATAAAAACAAGGGAGGAGTGGGAAGTGATCGTTTGTACAGGTGACTGCCTTGGTTAGGTGGTTTCGACTTTATTTACCTTTCGTGGTTTGCAAAACACGTTGTTTGCTTATCGATAATGTTTGTTGTTGTTTTTTTTGGGGGGGTTGTTTTTGTTTTTGTTTTTTTGTTTTTGTTTGTTTGTTGTTGTTTTTTTGTTGTTTTTTGTTTGTTTGTTTGTTTGTTTAATTTGTTTTGTTTTGTTTTGGGGTTTTTTTTTGCTTTTTGTTTGTTTGTTGTTGTTGTTGTTGTTGTTTGTTATTGTTGTTGTTTTTGTTTGTTTGTTTTTGTTTTTGTTTTGTTTTGTTTGTTTGTTGTTGTTTTTTTGTTGTTGTTTTTTTTTGGGGGGGGGGGTTCGGGATAGTGTGCGTGTGAACTCACCATGTCAGGGCTGTTTGACTGTAATTGATTTCAACTACGTAAACTTGTTCCTACTCTTACTTGCGACTGATGTGCATGGGAAAGAATCAAATGTTACACACATGGTTTTTACTCGGCTGCCTTTGTCCTACAAGAACTTCAAAGTCACATCATTTGACGCCCCCGCGAAGGTTGAAGATCCATAAAAATCCTGGTTTGTCGTAATATCTTCACAAGCCCATCAGACGACAGCAGAACAGTACAGACAGGGAGCCAAACTCCCAGTATCAAGATAAAAGTGCAAGTAAAATTTAACAACGATGGGAACATCTTTCCACTTACTTGTGGCTTTCGCTGTTGCTTTATGCACAGCATCCCTGGCAACAGCACAGGATGGTAAAATTTTTGTTGTAGTTTTTTTTAATCACTATCTATCTATCTATCTATCTGTCTATCTATCTATCTATCTATCTATTTATCTATCTATCTATCTATCTATCTATCTATCTATCTATCTATCTATCTATCTATCTGTGCGTTCGTCAACAGCCACACTGTCTTCTTCAACAAGAACGTTTATCTAGTCACTGTTGCTTTAAATGTTACGGTATGAACAAACAGATTTTAGGCCACAATTAATTATTGCAAAAATAGATAGTCAACAAAGGATTTAAAAAAGGGTAAATAATTATTTTAACAGTCTTACCATTTATTGGATAGATCTACTTATTTATCGTTTTGAAATGACTGAAATGTGTCCTATAATTATAGTACAGTAGTCAGTATTAAACCTCTTCAGAAGTTAGGTAATGAACGTTTTCGTCTGCTTGTTGTATTTCGTCGAACTTGCAATTAACAATTAACTGGGGTTTCCATTCATCTCTGCGGTGGGTATGGTATCCTCTGTTTACCAAGCAGCAAATGAATTACCATCTCGGTTGACGCAACAACTAAAATAAATTAAACTTAAAAAATAAAAATGCAAATAATAGCACTCAATTCCTAAAAGCCCTTCACCTTGGAGGTTATAGGCTAAGCATAATCATTCTAGAGTCCTTGCCATTCACACGGTGTCCCTTGTGAGAATGAGACAATCTAGTAGACCGAAACTGCCGACCTAGAGAGGGCTATTATGATGTTATCTAATGTCTGAATCTTTGTGTCTATGACTACAAGACTTTAGATTTAATTCATGCTATACCATACTTTATTATTCATTATGAAAGTGGCTATTCTCACCCGCCCGGAAGTTCTCGCAAGATCAACTCCTCCCCTCTTTTCTCTCTCTCTCTCTCTCTCTCTCTCTCTCTCTCTCTCTCTCTCTCTCTCTGTCTCTTTCTGAATACTGTCTATCGGTGTGGACGATCAAATTGACCAAAACAAAGTTAAAAAATGATGTTAAAACACAAAAGTAAATTAATTTGGTTGTCTACAAAGATGCTACGGCTATTTAACTTTTCGAATCGAGCCGAACTACGCGGGTCGCCATTTTGTTTTGTCCGGAAATTCTCGCGCTACTCCTCTCTCTCTTTCTCTCTCTCTCTCTCCACTGCCCACAGACAAAATTGTACGCTTTTAGTAGGCTACAGTTGTAATGGAACGTTTGTTCACGGCACAGAATTCTACAATTTTTCTGTTATCACAGTGTAGAATTCTGTGGTTTAGGGTGAACGCAAAATTTGGTGAACGCGCACCGGGTGAGAATAGCCACAAGACTCGCCTGCACTATTCTCACTCCGGGTGAGAATAGAGGTGGCCATTCATTATCAGGTTATATGGTGCTCAGTTTCTCTCGTACATTAAGGCCATATCAATTGCCGCTTTTAAAGCGAAAATCAATTAAATCTATTTTATTTTCATGAACACTTTTATGGAAATTATTGGTACTGCGATACTGTATCCTTAACTTTCTCCAACACAGGATGAGTACAATGCACCTCTTCTTATAGTTTCTCGTTCAATCTTTTCCAATTTTATCGGACCACCTTGCATAAACTATTAACGCTTTGAGGGCACAAACTCTGGTCTTTCAACAACGCTTGAAGTTGAAGACGCAAACTATTACAGGACACTTTAAAGGAAGAAGTATGACTTTGTCAATCCTACTTACACCATTTTCCTTTCGATTTTCTTTATCTGAAACTTGGAAAGGCAAACAACAACATGCATGCTGAGAAATATGCACATTCTTATTTCTGATTCGTGTAATTGGCACAGTTAGGTCTTCTGTCGAGCAGAGTATCTGCCCGCTATGTATTTAGAGAGTTAACATCACACACGTATTATAGGGCGAAGAACCCAGAACACATGAACTAGTTCTGAGGAGCATCGCACCATAATTAAAATGTGTGTGTTGTACTGTGTCTTGTATGTTATTTTTCTATTGTAAACAGATTACGAGTTCTACTACGACTACGACAATTTGTTGTCGTTCTTCTCGACATCCGAACCCCAAGGCCCGGTGAACACACCAGTGTGGGGCCCATGGTCTGGGTTCGGACCCTGCAGCACATCCTGTGGGGGCGGCATCCAGTCTAGATCTCGAACCTGCAGCACAGGAAACAACAAAGACTGCACAAACCAAACTTCCCTTGCTGTGGAGAGTCAGAAGTGTAATACACAGGACTGCCCAAAAACAAACGGTCAGTAGCGTGTATCTCCGCTTAATTAGATTGTTAGGCAACGACAAAGAGAGACGTTATTGTTTTAGTGTATCAAATTCAACAAGACAGTTGTTTGCATTTACATTTCTCTCTCTCTCTCTCTCTCTCTCTCTCTCTCTCTCTCTCTCTCTCTCTCTCTCTCTCTCTCTCTCTCTCTCATATTAAAAAAAACACTCTTTATTCGCAGCCCCATCTAACAACACTTCAAGCAATGGTCAATGCGGACAAGCGAACAACTTCCGAATTATCGGTGGCTCCAAGTCCGCTAGCTGCGAGTACCCGTGGATGGTGGTGGTTTTCGACCACAAGAACGGCTTCCTCTGTGGAGGGTCCATCATCGACGAGAGCACGATCCTCACAGCTGCCCATTGTGTGGCGAACAAGAACTCGTAAGTTCAAGCACCAAATAGCTTACTTGAATCTGTTTTTGAAGTAAGAATCCAATTCGTATATGAATTTTAAGATACCTAAGTATTTGACGTGAGTTTTGGGCTTGCATTACGATAAACATGTGTTTATGCTGTTGGTGACTATAATATTATTAGGCCTTTTATCAGTAAACCGGTGTTGTTCCTCTGCAACTTTAAACTTAATGAATTAAAGGTATCTTATTCAACCGAGTTTCTTTTTCTGTAGGGACTAGATCTGATAGTAACTCGTTCAGTATAATATATTCTCATTAAACTATTGTATTGATAACAGCTACTTTATGTACGTTAGCTTTTATTCTATAAAGGTGGTTAGGCTCTCGGACTCGCAACCGTAAGGTCGTGGGTTCGAATCCCGTCAAGGGCCCGACGTTGTGTCCTTGGGAAAGGCACTTTACACGAATTTTCCTCACTTAACCCAGGTGAGAATGGGTACCCGGCTATAGACAGCGAAAGATGTTGTCAGTTTGTTAGTGTTTGAGCGCTTAATCGGCTGCTCGCACTGTATGCTTCCCGGGAAGCTGAGAATGTTCCGGAGTGTACTATGGTCTGCCGGGGTAATAATATAGTGTAAAGCGCATAGAGCCTGCTGTTGAGCGGGGATATGCGTTATACAAATGCTATCCATTATTATTATTAAGGTAGCTCGTCTGTCAATGTCTGTCGATGACCAATGCATCTGCAGAGGAGAATATTTCTCCGGAGAAATAGAAGAATTTGAAGAATTCTACTGTGGCAGATGAGACCAATTCTATCAGAGAAAAGTTCGCCACATTTTGAAACATTTAGAGGCTCCACTTCCACTTGGGGACGTGCGCAGCTAGCGGGCTTCTCTCTTTGTTTCAGCATCTTGTTATTATCTTACATATCTTAGTTGACTCTTGCATTGTTGTCCTTTATGTTCCCCAGCCAAGGAAAGGAAGTTCCTTCAGCCCCGTCTGACATGGCCATCTATTCCGGCTCTTCCAAGTTTACTCTTGACTCCCCTCCACCCCCCGGTCTTCGTGCCAACAGTGCCAGCAAGATCATCGTGCACGAGAAATACAACGTGAGCGGCTACCTTGGTGTGTGAGAACAACGCTTGTGGTGTGACTACTCGCAGGATAAATTAAATTCATGGAGGGGAAAAATAGACTGCTTTTCCCTTCTTCTTCACATTAATTTAGAAGTAGAACGTATAAGAACATTTTCAATTTGACACCGTTCAGCCTCGTTATCTTCAGCATGTTTTCTTTTTTAAGGTAGGTGTATTTACTTACGCCGCCCTTGACATACTTTAGTTCATTAAGGACACGGGCTGCAATCCTGCTTGCGAGAGTCAGCCGGGCTGGGGTATATATATTTATATATTTATATGTGTCCCAGCCGAAAGTCTTAGATAAATTGCACATGAAACCGTTCACATTTGCTGCACTTAATAAGAGTAAACAATATTCTTTTCCTATCTTACATCATGTATTGGTACGTCTGCATAGGGGAATAATTTAAAGAGAGAGAGAGAGAGAGAGAGAGAGAGAGAGAGAGAGAGAGAGAGAGAGAGAGAGTGAGAGAGAGAGAGAAAGGGAGGGGGGGGGGGGGTGAGCGAGAAAAAAAGAAAAAGAAAGGGGGCGGAGGGAGGAAAAGAGAGAGATGCAAGGGAGGGGGGGGGGGTGTGGTTTAAAAGAGGAGTTAGGGGAAGACAACGTTGAATTATTTTTATGTTCCTGTTTTTTGTTTATTTTTTATTAATTTTAATTTTTTTTTTTTGGGTGGGGGGAGGGGGTATTTCATTTGGCTGATTTTATTTTTGTTATGGGTTTGTTTTTTTGTTGTTGTTTTTTCTTTGCTGTTTTTTTTTATTATCGCTCCCTGCTAAGTTGGTTAATTTATCTTATATACACAGATAACGACATTGCCCTAATCAAACTGAGCAAACCTCTGACCTTGGACCGGTGCCAGCGTCCAGTATGTCTGGTGGACGGCTCTAAGACACCACAGCCCCCCCCCCCCCTGAACACAGACCATCTTGAAACTACAGCGCGTTCAAAACCAAGCTGCGAGAGTCGTCTTTTTAAAAAGAGGAAAAACAACCAAATCACCCTTATCATCACCCCTATATTTAGAAAACTCCATTGGCTGGCTCCCAGCAGTTTCTAAAATTACTGTCCTGTATCATAAATGAGTTGACAATATAAAGCCCCCTCCTATACCAAAGCAACCATACTCAAACGTATGATGTACCACCAAGATCTCTTAGATCAGGAGATAAGTCTTCTATGAAAACACTTAGGAAGGGAGGTCAAAACTCGCTACTAGGCGATGGTCCTTGTCTTATACTTGTGTATATCTATCTGGCACTCTCTCCCTCACCTTTTGAGGCACACAAGGTCAGAGGAAAAGTTTAAAATTCATTTAATTATGGTGCGGTCAAAAAAGCATGCTACAACTTATTGTCGAATATTTTCCTGAACTATCGAATATATAGACTCTCCAACTTTTGCACAATGACGTGTATCAGTTTGTCTTAACAGATCAAATGTTTTTAAAAAATTGTACTTGTTAGCTGTTTTCTAGGAAATTCTTTAATTAATAAATACAAATTTTTTTAATCCAAGCTGATGGTTTCTGCAGATTTTTATAAAGGTCTGCAGCTGGGGCAATATTGCTTTTAAAAAGCAAGTCCGTTATTTATTTATCTTTTTTTTTATCGCGGCATCATTCTTACTGAACGCTTGTTTTGAGAATCTTTAGTGCAAAAAATGAGTTCACTATTAAATTAATTACTTGTACATGTAACAAGTTTTGCCACAAAACAGTGTCATCGGTTTACAGTGACGCGTGCCATAATATGCGTACCGGGGTATGCAAAATGTTTGTGAGAAGCGAAAAGTGCTGTGAACAATCCCACTTTCCCCGTTACGGAGATCTGTAGTATTTTATAAAACTTTACAATAAAAGCTTTTTAATCTAGTCTCAATTGTTGTGGGAAAATGTGATTAAGATAAAAACAAATTGATACAAGCCGCTGTGCAAAGTATGGGCGACATTGATTCACCCGTTAAAAGGATATTTGAGGATAAGTTGCACCAAGAATTTTTGACCGCACTACATGTATAACACAACATACTTATGAAACGCCATCATGATAGAATTCATATTCATAACATTATTATTATTATGTTCGTAACGTGATGTGGGTCGTCATCGGTTTTGTATGATGATAGTATGAATGTCTGCTTATGCTAGCGATAATCTAAAGAGCGTAGGTATGCATGTTAATCATTCACATGTGTTTTGTGTTGAGATGCGGGTATTTTGTGGCGCCTAGAACTGTGTTGCACTGGAGTGGGCGCTGTAGAAATCATCCCCATTATTATCAGGCCTTTTATTTTATTTATTTCATTTTGCCACAGTTTTTCCTTCGATTGGCTTATATTGAATGAATTGTCCACTCACAGACGGCCCAGACGCCGAGTCACCGGACGACATGTTCTGGGCTGCAGTGAGCATCACCTCCGACAAAGCGTGCGAGGCAGAGTACGGACGTTACGGTACTGTCACTGCTATGTGCGCCATGGGAAATAATGAGGGTTCATGTCAGGTAAGTACATTGATGGCACGTGCTACATGTATTTAGTAAGTTTGAGAAAGAGTTTTACGGCACTTGACACAAACATTAACTTTTAGTGATTTCAGTTGTTTCATTCATTTGCCTACATTAAGATGGAAAACAAACAACCAAACAAAAACCCCAATGTCAACTTCCTTCCAAGGGAATATAACCTTCACTCACATCATGATCACCGACCCAGCTGAACAGAATCACGTGCATTCAATCAATACTGTTTTAAGTGTTTAGTGACGTAAATCAGCTGTTTTAGTAGGATGAATACTATCAAATAATATCCCGTTTGCTCCATGTTATGGAAGCTGAAAAGGGGGGGGGGGGTATGTGCTCTCGGGAAGCTATTGACAATGTTTGATTTTTTTAAAGTTGTTTCATTTATTCATTCACTCATTTGTTTATTTATTTATTGATTTATTTTACAAACTGGGCTTTTGATAATGGATACTCATCATTAACAACGGTGGCAAACAAGCCAAATACATTTAAGTTTCTCCATGAGTTGAAGCACATACATCAACACTGTTATTGTACAAAGTAAAAGAAATCATTAGCTTCAACAACGGGAGAAGCTGAAGAGATGGGCCTATCTGTAGAGGTAGAGAATGATAACTTTTCTTACACATACCAATATGTGCCAACTCCAAATCTCAGTAACGAAGCCAGCTACCTGCCCAAAGAAGACTAACCTACCATTCATAGCCAGAGCAGCCAACTCGTCTTGCTGACACTACACAAAGCAGAAACATTACAAAACCAGTGACCACCGTCTGTGTTGTGCAATGTAGCGGTTAGGCACTTCACCGTGGCAAGCAAAAGATTCGAGTTCAATTTTGGAAAGGAAGGAAAACATTTTATCGAGTATCTCATTCTTTCTGCCAGAGGAGACGACTGAACATCATTAATACTACATGTATTATTATTGTTTGAGTTTGACAACTTTACTCTCAACAACCTGTTAAAGATTTAACGTCTTCTTCATCAGCCAAAAACAGATTACACTATACAACCATATAGCTGTGCAACTCGAACTCCAAATTCTAATGGCAAATTACAAATTGCCACCTGGAAAGTTTATGATCTACTGGATCACAGCATCAAGTGCTTCAAAGATGTTAAAAAGCTTCATCGTTCGTAATTATTGGATACAATGTTCAGAAAGCAAGACAAATGTGGTTTCTTTACATCACTCGATATTCTTTATATATAT
>NW_004797854.1:94463-129081 GCF_000002075.1 Aplysia californica | reverse complement strand
ATATATATTTCAATCCACTGTTTTGCAGTAGCCACACGCTGGAGACACGACTTCAATTTTCGTGCGGGCAATTTTTTTTTTAGCGAGCATCTCAGTCTTTCTGCTGAGACGTTGTAATGTGTCCCTCTCAGCCCGGGTAGGCCTTGGCATAATCAGGATTGAAGAAGCTCGTTGATTACTCTTACATGATCTAAGTAGTGTTGAGTGAGGCGTTAAAATTCTGCAAAATTACAATTTTACAATCCAATGTTTTCCTCAACTTCTTCTTTACCCATCTCCTCTAGGGTGACTCTGGCGGTCCTGTGGTGTGCAAGGAGGCAGATGGACGGTACTACCAATACGGCATCGTCTCTGGTGGCCGGGAGAACAAGTGCGCCAAAGTTATCGGCATCTACACTAGAGTCAGTGCCTTCCTCACCTGGATTAACAAGCATCGCAACTAGTTAACTAGTTAGTGTGAACAGTTATAATTATTAAATTTATTGCTCCTTTCCTTTTTGCTTGCATGTTTATTTAAAACAGAACAACAACAAAATTTGAAACGCCAGAACCAAATGAACTAACTGTTCTCAACCACGTTCCATGACATGTAGAGTAGTTTACGCACCTGTCTGTAAAAAAAAAAAAAAGATAAAAAATACAACCCCACTTCAGCAGCTCTCAATGTTCTCTTCTTACTTATGATTTGTCTTTAAGAAATAAACAACTGCAAACACAAAGTCTCCGAGTTATTCAGTGCTTGAAAAAGGAATGAAGCAGAAGCATGTATATAGTCCAGTGCTGCTATTTTGGAAAGCCAAAGTTAAATCTGATACAATGTATTATATTATATATCACATTACAGTGGAACTCGGATTCAACGAATTAAGGTTCGGTGAAAACTTGAATTCAACATAAGGAGGTGCATTCCCCGATTTAAAAAAAAATCATTACAACAAAGATCGTTCATAACAAGATAGTTACCTTGGCCAAAAAAGTGTCCGTGGAGGTCCGCGCATTGGTTCAGATGGCGCTGCAGCCTTTGTTTTGAAGCTCTCTTTTCGTTTCAGAAGAAGAATAGGAATAGCACAGTTTGTTAGTTTTGCTTTTATTGTTTTTCACACAAGTAGGGTAACTCTGCAAAGTTCTCACTTTTTCGAAGAGGGCGCCACCGGTTTTGGGGACACTTTTTTAATTGGCTGAAAGAGAGGAGTGAACTATCTTGTTATGTACGATCTTTGATTAAAATCAATTTTAAAAAATAACTCGGATTCAACGAACACATAGATCTAAATGAGCAAGTTCGGATTCAACGAAGTAGCTTACAGAGTGAACAGTCCCTGCTGACGTGGATTCGCTCATTTCAGTTCCCAACGAACCTGATCTATTCCTCCTTGTAACCGCCCATGGCACCTGCATCGTGAACCATTAAGCGTTTAGCCTTTTGTTAGCGTTTAGCCTTTCGTTTATATCTTATGCGACCAATCAGCAACTTTCTCTCATACCAACACATGTGTCTTAGCGTGTGTAGGGATCGGACGGGCAGCCAGCACACGTGTGTAACTGTGAGTACGTGTGTCTTGGGGAGGGGGCACAAGTGGGTTTTTTCTGGGGGGGGGGGTCAATTTTATTTTGTAAGTGTTTTACGGCGCTTGCAACTCACTGCGCAAGGCCATACTAGCGCTCAAGACACAGTAAACTGTACATGTAACTATTTTCAGTTGGTAAAAAATTTTGAATTTTGCCTGGGTGGCGGCCGAAGCCTACTTATCGATTTTGGACAGCAAAGGGATTTTAATTAACTGGTACGACTTGCACACAGGACCTCCGACATTTTTCGCCCTTGTCCGAGAAGGATAGGTGTTATATCTTACCTACCATAAGATCAGGGGTGTGGCTGAAAGGCAGCAGTAAGGAGCCAAGGAGTAGCAGTAGAAAGGCTACAGAAACAGCCAGGAGCCCAGAGGACGGGGCACAGCTGGTGAGGGAGGTGGGGGCAGAAAGTGGAGACGAAAGCAGATGACAGAACTTTGTTAGAGAGCGGGAAATAATGTGAAAGGAGAGAATTTTAGAGCAGAAAATTTTCCGTAGCTCGTATTTGATCCCCCGGGCCTACTGAATGAGAGGCAGACACCTTAACCTCTAGACCACGAGAGCCCCCATACAAGTGTTCCAGGCGTGGAATTGGAACGCCAGTAGAGATACAAAAACGTGTCGCTCATTTTCCCACTGTATGCTAATCAATATACAGTGGAATCCTATTTTAACGAGAGGGAGGGGACCGGAGCAAAATGTCCGTTATAGCAGGATTTTCACTATAAGTAAAGTATAAGGGATCCAGTAATAAATTCAAAGGAAACTCTAAAGTAGGACTAATCTATGAGTTTTGTGTTCTGTTTATTTCCTTTTGCTATCTACCCTGATGATAATTTTGTTTCAACATGACCTCTAGGTCTTACTTGATCAAAAATCGAATCAGGTTTCCTTCTCTAGCGCTAGATCTAGCGATGTTGACAGCTCGGCGTTGCCGATCAGAAGCTTGCGCACGTCACTCATTCGCTCCATCCATCACATTGCTGTGACCTCTCCACCCCCGCATCGGAGAAGTGAGAGGCATGGTAGGCCTTGATAATCTAAACTAGGCTTACGCTGGCCTATCACGCGATGCGTTATGCCACACCTTCCCTACTCAGTCGCTCCGGCCTTCATTGTTGACACACATGGGCTCTCCCATTCTTTGTTTCGCTAGATCACCAACAAGTTTCTCAACTGGCGAAGTTTTACATTAAGTATAATTGGCCTATGCACTGTGCACAGCAGCAGCAATAGTCCGCTATAACCGACTCGCATGTTTGTCTGATTGCGCTATAGCAGTATTTTATTTACAAAGGTAAAGAAGATTTAAAAAACGGAGTTTTAGAATAGTGTCTATATAACAGACTTCTCGTTTTTTCCGGACTCGTTATAAGTGGACTTCACTGTATTATACTGTCCCCGCGGTTTTATGCCCCAAAAAAATTATGAAATTATGCAAACTGAGCCACCAAAAAAAAGTGAAATTATGCAATTCTGATAATTTTAACAAAAAATGATAACGGAAAATAATCAGAAATTATGCAAACAATGATCAAATTTTGCTAAATTATGCGGGGCGCATAAAACCACGGGGACATTATAATGATAAGCTAGTTTTGACATAGATCTGAGTCATGAATTGTGCGCTGGGCTGTGGAATCAAACCGTGCCATATGCTAGGCTTTACACTTTACATAGCAACACAACTTTGAACGAATCGGCTCTTTTGCACAATGTGTGCTTAGTTGAGTTCAATGTATTTTTCTGGAATTTTCCTGAATTTTGTCGGCATAGCATCAAAGAAATGAAAATGCCTCTCTCTCATTTGAATTTGAAACTAAACTACTTTTGATTGAGGAAGTTGAAAAGCGAAAAAGGTAGGCATTTCAGGGTAGCCTTCCGTTACTTCCCTTCATATTATATTACATGTACTTGCTCGAAGCCTGCTATAACGAAGACTCGGATTCAACGAAATAGAAGGCCAGGCCCGACGACTTCGTTGAATCCAAGTTCGACTGTATTATTACTCCATCATGATCACCCCTTTTTGTTAATACAAATACCATTACAATAATTGAAAATACAGCAGGAAAATATCAAAGATGACCACCCATTGTCAAAGAGAAAGGTGGTCGTCTTAGACAGATGGTCTATTTTGGGAATGTTAGATGAAAAGAAAAAAAAGAAAAAAACACTTGAGATTCCATCTGGAGGTGGTTGCAGGCTTAAGATTGCCATAAGGCCTAGCTCTATTAAAATGTTTCTTTCTTTTGGAGAGAAGAGTAGAGGAAGGTTTTTTTGTTTTGTTTTGTTTTTTGTTTTGTTTTTGTTTTGTTGTTGTTGTTGTGTGTGGGGGGTTGTTGTTTTTTTTTGGGGGGGTTGCGGTTTTCTTTTTTTTTTTCAGACCCAGTCAGAAACAAACTTGATACAGATGGAACGATCTGAATGTATCATCGAAGACAGATTTCATCTTTACACGAAAAGAAGAAAGGGGAAGAGTGAACCCGAAGAGTCACAGACGCGAGAGCCATCCCAAATGCAGCCCTGGATACTGACCACCGTCCAGTTATCTTATTTACAAAGCAGCGGAGTGAAAGAACGAGGAAAATGAAGAGGAAAGAAACAGACAGACAGATCAACTTAAGAAAACTCCAGAAGGAAGAAGTACGACAGGAAATGGAGACAGAAATCACACAGAAACTGAAAGAAGTAGACTGCTGAGAAATAACAGCAGAAGAAACATGGTCAGCGCTGAAGACCCCGCTGACAGAGACACTCCGTAAAGCCTGCGGTACAAAGAACACAGGAAGAGGGCAGGTAAATCAGACAGCTTGGTAGAATGACACAGTAAGGGCCCGTGTCCACTGCGACGGACACAAACCGACCCGATTCCGTCCGTCTCTCGGAAAGTCGGTAGTTGAAATGAAGCACCGTTTATTTCCTAAGAAATCAGTGAAAAGTCCGTTTGGCTATGTCAACAGACACGACACGACACGACATGCCCCGACAAAAGACTCGTGAGCCATAGGCCCCGCCGGAGCTTTAAAAAAAATCAGATGTTGAGTTCGAATTAAAATTCTAATGTCATATTCGTAATCAGCGCCTCAAAATTAACAAAGTCTATGCATATTAACAATTCTACCAATTTTCCTTTATAAGCCCATTTATTTCTTATTCCCACCTTGCGTTCATTGACCTCGACTATTTATAGCCCTGCCTTGGGACACAGTGTGCGGGATAATGCGGCCAGCAGGCCAACAGACTAGACGTGTCTTGTCCGAACTGGTGGACACGCGAGAGGGAAAAGACCCGACTGATTTTCATCCTCCCGGCAAAAGATCAGGCCGTGTCCGTCTCAGTGGACCCGTAGGGTAAAGGAGGCCATCAAAGAAAAGGAGTTGTACAAGGCGTGGGTAAAAATCAAAGCTAGATGAGGACTATGTGAAATACAGACTGTCAAGACGTCATAGCAAGAGGATAGTCAGAAGTTCCAAGGAAAAGTCATGGAAGGAATATGGCGAAATATTAAGTGAACTGTGCAAACACTCGCCACAACAGTTCTACAAAAGTGTCAAAGCAATGAGACTCATCTCGTAAACGAACCATACAATCCAACAACAGTAGCCAATGACAAAGATGGAAACCCACTCAGTGAAGAAGACAGCATCAGAAACAGATGGCAGGAGTATTTCGGGGAACTCCTTAACCCAAGCAGCCAAGGAAACACAAAGAGCCAATTTCAACCACGACAAACAAAAGAAGAACAACCAAACATCTTAAGATCAGAGGCATGGAACAATAGCCCAAGGAACAAGGCAGCAGGCATTGATGGCATTACAACTGGAGCCATCCTGACATGTGGAGAACAGCAATCCCCTGTCTGACCACAATATTCCAAAAAGCATGGAGGGAGAGGAAATTCCCAGAAGACTGGCAGCGAGCAGTTGTGATACCAGTCTGGAAGAAGAAATGCAGCAAGAAAGACAGCAACACCTACCGAGAAGGTGCACAGACGCTATCTTCGCTCTAAGACAAATGAGTGAAAGGACAATTGCATACAACAAAGAACTGAATCTTGTGTTAGTAGACCAGGAAAAAGCGTTTGATAGAGTAGATAGAAACAAACTGTGGCAAACATTTGAAGAGTACGGCATTAGGGGACAACTGTAGGACAACATCAGAGCCATCTATACCAACAGTATGAGCACAGTCTGCACTCAAGAGTCAAAACGGACTCACTGACTGGTTCGACGTGTCATCTGGAGTGAGACATGGGTGTATGTTATTACCGCTACTATTTATAATATACATGGACAAAATTACAAAAGAAGCAAACCCTAACCCGATAGACCTGAATGAGATGCTATTTGCGGACGTTCAAAGCCTGGCATATGAGAAAGAAGAGCAACTTCAAGAGCACACAGACAGGCTGAATACACAATGCGAAAAGCTCAACATGAAGATTAGTACAAGCAAAACGGAGACGATGAAAATTAGCAGAACACCTGGTAACTTTAACATCACCATCGACGGAAAACCGCAGAAACAAGTCAGAGAGTTCCAAGTATCTTGGTAGCATCTTTTCGGAAGATGGACGTCTCAACAGAGAAATTGAGATGTGAAAAGATTAACAGCGTCAGCTACCAGCTTGCCCCACTCCTCAAACATCGTAACATCCCCATTGAGACCAAAGCCAAGTCCATTAGCTTTATCTTCATCCCCACTTTGACCTACCTGTACAAGACATGGACCCTGACCAAAAGTCTGGAACGTAAGATAACCACCTGCAAGATGGGATGTCTAAGGACAGCCGTCAACAAAATCAGACGGGACATGGTCAGAAACAACAAGATCTAAGAAATGGTGGGAACAACACCTGTCCTCCACTACATCCGAAGGCAAACAATCAGGTGGTTTGGACATCTCACACGTATGGCACCTAACTACCTTGCCAGAAAAACCTACTACAGGAAAGTATCAGGGTACAAGGCAAGAGAAAGACCAAGAAAGACCTGGATCCAGGGTTTGAAGGACACCCAGAGAACATTCAATATCCCAGGCCTCAAACTTGCTCGAGACAAGAAGCTCTTTCTCCCCTCGACGCCCTAGTGGTAAAAAAGGATAGATTAAGTAAAGTAAATAAGTCTCTTTTTTTTTTTTTGCGGTTGTTGAATTTTTGCAGCCAGGGGCAGATAATTGATTTATAACAATTGATTTATAACAAACTTTTGTGATGATAAGAGATTTGCATAGTCGTCCCGAATACGGCTATTCCATTTTTCACTCACAAAACACAAACTTCTCCCACACCTCTCCTCATTTCTTTTTTCATGGCATAGACATAATGGGTGCTCTGGTGTGGTTTGCTTCTTCTTTCCTATCAAACATCTATCATCCTTTTCTCATCTCCTTCTTTTCTCTATCTGTTTGTTACTCTCTTGTGAAGCTTTGTATCTTCTGCACTTATATTATGCCCTTATTGTGTTGTGAGTGCTGTAAAACTCACACTAAAACTAAGAGAACATACTAAAACAAGTAAGCAAACACAGACATTTCGGTATAAAAACCATATCATTATATTTGATGATGAGCCGAAAACAACATGGCAAGCCCAACTGTGCTGTCAAATTAAAAACAAAGATAGCATCCATTTAAGGCAAAACAAATCCAACCCTTGTACAATAATGAATATGATAGCAAACGACAATGCCAAGCATCCCTGATGTGTTCAACCAATAATTGAAATTGCAACAGAAGAGCATGAATCTTGGGGCCCAAAAAAATTTTTTAATTAATAAACTTTGCCACACCTATAAATTGCAAACCTTTATAAAAACTAAGGCAAAAGAATAGGCACACCTGGAAGAACAGAATGGTAACCAGGCAGTAAAGAGTCATCAAGTTAATGTTCTGCCTGCAGGTCTGTGCTATCAAAATCTGGCTGACCAAACTGTCGTTGCAATATTCCACAAGCAAACCTGGGCCTTTGAGTGTCTTCCCCTGAGGATTCACGGACAGGAGTAGTCATTGAGGAGAAAAGAGCACATCTTCAAACATGTTTAAAATAGACCATACTACAAGCAACCTTTGACAAATACAGAACTCATCATGTGGGTAAGCTATGCCTAGCGACAGAAATACAGTAAGAAGCCTGTTGGTGCAAGGGGAGAAACCTTTCTCTCTCCATTTCTCCCTCACTTCTCCTGTCTTTCTCTCTCTCTTTCTACCTCACTCCCCCCGTCTCTCTCACGCAACAAAACTAAAACAGATACTCATCTTTACATAGCTTGTAACATTACACATATAGAATGGACATCTAGGTACAATTATTGATCTAAAATGTTCACACCTGTCAGATCTAGCTTTCTCTGAAACAGCAAAGAAAATTTGACTCTAGGGCCTAACCAGTTTGATGCTGACAGTATTACATTAGAATTAGATCATCATCAGTATCAAAGCCCCATATCTGACATGTATACAATTAACGTCACATCCAACAAAACTGTCAATCTGAACTTTAATCTTTCTTCGAATTCTCAATTATTTTTTTTCTTCACTATTTGAGCAAACTCTCTAAACTGAAAACATAGCTAAATCAAATTCAGCTACAATTTCTTACACAAAGATATAAAGAGGCATTAGTAGATTCATGGCGCATTAGATAAGGAAATACATACTAGAGTGGTGAGCAACTGATAGTTTAGACAAGAAAAAGACTTTGCTGGAGAGCCAAAACAATTCAAGTTGATACATGTAACATGACACAAAAGTTACACGAAAGCATTAACACTTTCAAATTTCGACCCATGCATTCACAATTATGCCAGCATTAGACTCATGCTTCGGTTTTCACTGGATGAAGATGGGGTCTCGGTTGGTGAGTTCAAAACTTGTAACAGTTTGTCAGCATGCTCTCTTTCCTCCTGAAAAGAAACCATCAAATCTTTTCAACAAAACAGGATGACAATCAGAATAATTCTATTACACTTTAGCACTGAATCAAATATTATCTGTTGCATGTAATGTTCATCCAATGTAAATAAGGTCACTGATCAAGACAAGCCTTCATGGAGATGCTAGTGTATTTTCGCGCTACTCTTATCAAAACTATTATAAACAGCATTTTCACTATGAATTTCATGAATAAGTTAGAATAAGCAAAACCATGCCCAATTTATCAACACCATTAATATTTCAAATATTAATCACATAAAATGGGGGGAAAAAGGACAAAAGCAATGTTTCCCCTTGAGAAAGAATTCATATTAGTTCATTAAAAGTAGACTTCACTGTAGTGTATAACTCCCCTCCCCCTTCCCCCTTAGGTAAAAAAAAACCCAACAAAAATGCCTCACAGTCATGATGAATATGAAGCTTAACTTCAATATTGTACAGTATGAGAAATGGTAATTCCCCAACTGTTGAAACCTCCCTGAAGCCATTTCATTTTTCAACTAAATTTGAGACTGGATTCTTTGATATGTAAAAATTCAATCTCTGTATCATTTCCATTTAACAATGACTGACCTCCATTTTGTCTGAATAGCCCTTTGAGCTAACCATTTAAACAAACTCTTCAAATAAATTGTTTCTCTGCTAGACAGCACAGTACACCTTTGAAATTTGGCACAATTGATTTCCTTGGAATTTATAGCCAGCGCTGATGATAATTCTCCTTGCCATATATATATGTTTAATACAATGTACTTTTTGAGAAATGGGGCATTTATAATCAATAAAATTTACTCATTTTCAGAATTTTTGGAGACCGCTATTAACATCAAAGATCACAGTGTTTCTTTTCTTTTGTGTGTGTGTGTCTTCTTTTTAAATAGCAAAACAAAAGTTTAGTATTATATATGAAGATGAAGACTCATTTTCGCCTCCTAAAACATAAACTGGAAAGGGATTCAGGAACAACAAAATGTTACAATAATGATGGATGGGTAGGTACTTTGAACTTAGTGATAATCAAAGATTAGTATCAGTAGAAGCTAATATAGATCTGGTTACCGGTACAGATTCACTAGTTTATTGAAACACAAAAAAGAAGACAACACGTTTCCATTTTCTTATTCTACAGTATATAGCTGAAAAGGACTTCAAAGCAAATTTCTTTTACTTGAACCAAGATTTTACAGCAACTGCCCTTTACAGTTCTGCTAATATAATCAAAATATCTCGGGTATTGCTTTAACTGACCTAAGCCTTTCCAGTTAGCAAACTTGAAGAATAACTCTCGGAGGAGACTACAATAATATGTGAGGCATTGTGGTGAAATCAGACGCTCATCAAAATAATGAAATCAAAGAAACAGGCATTTTTCCGCCAGTTTGTCAATTTTTATAGAATTTTTGTTTTCCGGCCCAAAAAACACATTTCCAAGTGAATTTTACTGAAAAATGTTGATTAAAGGCACAAGGTATGTACATTTTCAGTTTTCAAGGACTCTCAAGCTATTGAAGTTACCAAACTTTGGCGGCCATTTTCTCGCTCATTCTACATCTAAAACCAGGTAACCCCACCTCCTTCAATCACAAAAATCTCGACTTCTATTCAAGATAGATAGGTACTTTTTTGGGGGCCAAATATAAAATAAACGAACAGGTTTTTTGATGATATTTATAACTCCATACGCCCAAAAAGTAAAGAGCGCCTCATTCCACCACGTCGTGACACACATGCCCTTACTATCAAAAAGAAGGAAGTAAGGAATGACTGAAAGGTAGCAGGGAAGAAAGGCACGTCAGCCATCTTTACGTAGAAACATTACTAAAAAGTTATGAACATGTTTTTGCAAAGAAAGGGGCAGACAGCAGGAAGGAAATGAAAGCTTAATTTAAATAAACCAAAACCAACACACTCACCTGAAATTCCTCTTTATCAGAGAGAAGCCTTAATCGCTCACAGAGAAATGACCTGACATCCATGTCCTCTCTCAAACATCTCTCTTGTGCAGCCTTGTGGTTGGTGACAATAGCCAGCAGAGCTGACATCAGGTGCTCGTGAATCATGGAGTGACCCTCCGTCTTTAAAAGATATACCAGTTGCTCCACAGCTCCTTTTTCCAATAGGGCGTCTGAATTGCAGAAAAACAAAACAAAACAAAACAAAAAAAATTATCTCAACATCTCAATTAAATGTGGAGGCGCCAACCTTTGTGTAACTTTTTAGCTAAAAAAACACTCTTCAGAACTCAAAACAGGATGCAAAAAACAAAACAAAAACGTGTCATCTGAACTTCAAACACAAAGACTGTCTTACAATCAAAAGATATTGGCAGTCATTAATGTCATTCAAAACTCTTTAAAATATGACAGACACAGGCTTTCGAAAATTTGAACTTGAAAATTGATAACAATGTAGGATGTAAATCATTATAAGAAACTCCAGAATTGAGCCATTAGTTTCCTATTCCACCTTTGAAAAAAAGTGTACAGTGTAGATTCACAGCGGCAGGGATAAAAGCTAAAAGGAATCCCCAAAGTGTACTTGACTTATTGCCAACGCTCTGGGTTGTTATAAAAAGACACTTTTTCAGTGGAATTACAGGTCCAACAATGTATTCAGAGTTGAGACAACAAGTAATACAACAATTTGGCGTATTCTCAAGTAATTCAGCCTCTGGCAGTTTCAAATATTATGGGTTAAATATGACTAAGACACTTTATAAGAGAAATAAATTATTTGAGTGGGAAAGACTGTGTGTGTGTGTGTGTGTGTGTGTGTGTGTGTGTGTGTGTGTGTGTGTGTGTGTGTGTGTTTGTTTGAGTGTGTATGTATGTGTGCATGCATGAGTGTGTACAAGGGATGGGGGCTAGTTAGGGAACATATTTATAAATTCATTATATCAAGTTTCCCAAAGCAAGATGTAAAAAAAAACACCTGTAATCTGAACATCAAACACAAAGACTGTCTTACAATCAAAAGACATGGCCAGTCAATAATGTCATAAACCATTACATCATGTGGTTACACAAATAAAAATTACAGATGCAGCTACAATCTCGAACGCACTTAACAAAATCAGTGGGATGCAGAAATCTTTTTGTCATGTACGAATTTACTTATGTGCGTGTTTTGAATACACAGAATAAACATGTATCGTTAGGCACACATAACACGAACACGGAAAACTAAAAATCACGTTTAGCTAGTACAATTTGCCATTCCCAGACTGATATCCATTAAAGTTTTCATTATTGGTTAATCTGAATTATGTATGTGTCAAATACATTTGTCAATCCCAAACGTGTGAGTAACCCATGCTCGACTGTATTAGAAATAATTCAGGACCTAAAAACCTAAAAATGAGTTTACTATGCCAATGTTTCACAATGTGCATGTTCGCTATAATATAAGCGTGCCAGACCGTATTTTCCTCTCAAATTCTTTCGTGGTTTTATTGATAAGTTCGAAAAACCATTCAGATATAGAGACTGGGCAACGGAATATTATCTGATCAGTCTGCTATCTATGACTAAAGCCAAGATTCAGTCACATCTTTTTTAGCCTGACTCAACAAAAAGCTAGAAAAGTAGCAAAATAGAGAAACAGAAAAAGAAAAAGCACCATGCTGACCACCTATGATTTAAGCACAAAAATATAGTTCCATTCACATTCTAACAATTTCAGTCTTAATGTAAAGAATATGTTAAAAACATATTTTAGCGAAGAACAGTTCTACAAATCAAAGGTCGTCCTTGGTGCTGAAGAGCTTTTTCAGGAGTAAAACAACAACATACTTTTAAAAGAAGGATCGTGGCCACACATGGAAGATATCAAGAAAGTTGCTTTGAGTAAAACAACAGCATACCTTTAAAAGAAGGATCGTGGCCGCACATGGAAGATATCAAGAAAGTTGCTTTGATGCGAATCTTCTCTTCCTCACTGCTGAGTGCCCTCACAAGAACACTGAGGCCGTCGAGAGCTTTGAGCCTGCCTTGTGCCTCCGTGTTGCTCCTCACCAAACCTGAACCCAAAGACCAGGTACAGCATTATTTCAAACAGAGCACCATCGTAAAATTCACGGAAATAATATTAAATCGACCTTCAAATAATATTTTGAAGACCCTAGAGTTGAAAGCCTCGTCTTGTATCTGGCTGTCTTACTGCTCATGCCTTTCAGCCTCATGGCATGCAGAGAGTGGAACAACAGTCGAACCTGCTATTATGTCTAAGACAATCACTAGTACAAATGACCACTTCCCATTCTGCCGTAACACTTTGTAGTCACACAGCCAACACTACAAAATACCCCATCTGGTCACCCAGCCAGGAGAGTGACTGCAATAGACTTCTCTAGCCTGGCCAAGTGACCCCAAAGTGTTTTTTAAAAATTATAATACACTGACCAAGATTTCCAGCTGTCTAAGACACCATTTTCTACTTGACAACGGGTGGTTGTTTGGGACAATTTCTTCTGTAATTGGTTTACCTGGCATTGTGAGAAAAGACAGAGTTGCTACTTGAGACCAGGTGGGTTTGGGTATTCGAAAAACAGGTGTGACTGATCAGTTCAGAAAGGGGTGATCCCTTCATGGGTCAACATTTGTATTTTCAAAGCAAATGAACAATCAAACCTGAAATTGAAGACTAACGGAGATCAACAAATAATGTATTAAAAAATCCAGTTATAAAATCAAATAAGAGCAGAAAAGGGGTCACACCCGAGACTACAAAAAAAGTGAGAGAAGTCACTTGCAAAGATGGAAGAACAAAAAGTCAGAAAAATCACACATGAATACAAGTATAGATCAGCATTTAACCTATAAATCTACTTTCCTTTGCTCTTAAAACAATTACAAGATTATATATTCATGATCGTGCAAGAACTTAAAGTCATAGAATGCTTCGTTTGTTCAAGGCAAATTATGAACACAAAATCCAAGTCATTCTCAGGGAAAACTCAGCAAAGCGAGGGCTACCACTTAAGTGGAAAGACGATGGAAGAAGCCACAGTGTATATATAACACGGGTCATATTTTGTTTGTTGTTTTAGTAAGGTATTACAGTGCTCGCAACTGCATAAGGTCATATGAGCGCCAAGGGGTTGATGTCAACAGAGTAGGTACCAGAAACTAAATTTACTTTCAAAGTAGCTGTATGCCAAATCTATCTGTTCCATATGAAAGGCCTATATCTCCTGAGAATTTTGATACCATTCTTTAACCTCTCAGTCAGTTTTTAAGCAAATGATAGCTGTTTAAAATTTGATAAAATTTGTTAAAGTTACTCACTGGCTGCAACCTCATCTTTGACAAATTATAAAAGAGTACCAAATGCACCAACCATCTCCACATTAACAGAGTACAATCCCTATAACATAGATATGGAGACTTATTTTTTCAAGACTGTAAGACTGTAAGATCACTACAAATCAGTATTTTATCGCCTCAAACATGATGATCTGTCGTTATTTCGACAAAAACACCAAGGGTTGACCCGGCCGGCAACCCACCGACCCCCCCGTAGCGAACGAGTCGGCCCCGTACTGTAGTATTCTGAATGCTCCCCGTGTGGGGGGGTCACATGCTTTCCGAGTTTCGCGGAAGGAAAGATGTGAAAATAATTCCAAGCCGACTACTTTATTCTAATAGAAAATAAACTGATCTTTCTATTGGATCCTTTTTTGAGCCTGTATTTTACATATTTCGTGTAAAAAATGATCTTTGAAAACTTTGACAATGTTTTTCAAGGCTCTCTAGTTAAACGCCAAAGGCCAAAAATATACCACGCGAAAGCCTGTCCAAAGCTCTACAGTTCTCTGCCAATGAAAAGACAGTACTTAATCATCTATCTTTCCGCGAAGCATTTGAATGTACGCGTCTCAATTTTTTAACTGGCTGACCACCAGGGGCTTCGCTTTCCACGGCAATTCTCCAGCTCCTAATAATCCATGAGTCTCAATATTCCGCTATGTAGCGGATTTCCACTACCGCCATTTCCTCCGCTAAACTCTGCTACCGCGACAGCGGGTATATCAGAAAGAGAGTTGCTGGAAGCAGAGTGACTGCCAGGCCTCGGGAATTTGAAAAAAATCACCGAAACGCGGGAAAATACATAAAAGATCTCGAATATTATTTGAAAACCAAATCCGATAACGTCTTTAAGTTCATTTTTGTCGGTCGCGATTGTGATATTAATTCGGCTTTGCCCGGTCTGAGAGTACATTTCACGCGAACAGGTGGCTATGGCGGCAAGTGGAATTGTATGTGACACCGAGGCTCGACCGGAAAATCAAGATCTCAGAAATTTGTCTGTAAAAGTGTAAATACGCAACATTTGTAACATTCGCCATGAAAATAATGTTCGTCACTGTGCTGTCGCTTGTGGGGGGCAAAAAAAAAAAGAAAAGAAAGTTATACAAGCGTCTTGTCGGGCTCGTCATTGTGACCGGTCAATGAACCTGCTCGTGTTCTGAGCGCTGTGAAGTACAGGACTCAGGAATGGGGGGAGATTTTTTTTTTTTTTAAAGATACACTCGGGGATGGGGGGAGGGCTGGACGCAACACCAGAGGAAAGAAAAAGAAAATGGAAGCAAATTTTAATATTTAGAATTTTGATTACTACTACAGCTCTCTGCAAAGTAAAGTGCGCGTTAGTGCATGCCTTGTGTATAATCGGGATCCGCCATAACTACTTGTTGTAAGCGTGTTAATGAACTTAGGGCAGGGGCCTAAGTGTTCACGTTTCATTGGATGGGTGAGAGTAAATTATGTCTCTATAAAAAGTATATTTTAGCTTTTTGTTCAAGATTCGCATATTTTCAGCGTCACTGCATCTTGCCCTCCCACAGTTTTTACACATCTCACACTGAATAGGTTTACTTGAGCTATTCAAGTTATTACTCTACTTTGAGTTTGAGCATTAATTTTGTCTTTCACGTTTATTATATGAATCATTACACCAAGACTGGTTCATAACAGTCGATATTCTGGTTCTAGGCCTTTTCCCAGGCTCAAAACAAAATTCATTTTCATATAGTTTATATATGCAGGCGAATATTATGAAGATAAAATATAAATAACTCGCACAAGACCACAGTGGGCCTCCGCTTTCTGTACGTAATCAAGATTGTAAATATTTGGTAAGTGACTCTTACTTGAAATTATCTTCCAAACCCTCAAACTGGTATGAAATAACCTTGCTTTGATAAATTGATGGTTTTTATTTCAACATTCTAGGGTCCCACAGTATAATAATAGTGGGTGTCTCGTGAAAATGGGCTTCTGTTGCGATCACGTGGAAAGTTCCTCCTTTTTAAAAATTCTGAGTTGAGACCCATGATAATCGGACATAAACAACTTACACCATTGAAATGAGGAAAAGCTGAACTTTTACAAGGTGTTCAGCACTTGGTGTTTTATAGCGAAAGAGCAAGGAAACAGCTATCTGAATTACCCTGATACCATGCGCTCGGAAGGCCGCCAGTGCCCGCGAGGCCGTTTTACGCTACACAAAAAAGTCCAAACGGGGAATCAGGCTTACTCTGCTTACCTCTTTAGCCTCAACAGCCCAAAGTCTGCTTCGACTATCAAGGCACCCTGGAAGTGGCAGTTCACAAGAGAGTGACAAACACTCAAGAGAAGTAGAGGAAAATGACGTTAGTAAGGATGAGGAAAGAAAAAGCAGCAGTTTCCCATGTGTTGTTCCAGCACAGTAAGAGCAAGACATTGATAAATCAGCCCATTTACAATTCTACTGTGCATTAGAACATGTTAATCTCCCCCTTTGGGAATGGCCTAAAGACCCTTCAGTCAGTAGAACTGCCCTGGCGGGGGATGGTCATATTTTGCGTGGCTCTGGTTTGTTAGGATCAAGAGGTCATTTCTAAGTTCAAACTCAAATCCTAATTAAAAAGGGACATGTCAGTGACTTACAAGACAATGCATAGAGAGCCTTCACCCTAACCGTGGGGTTTGGATCAGTGTCAATCATCAGAAGGATGGCAGGCATGAGGTGTAGGCTGAGGACAGCAGTCTGCCCAGTGGGATTGTTTTGAGACAGATTAGCCAACAGTTCCAGACAATTCCACCTTAAGTCACTGACTTCACTTGCAAGAAGGCCCGGTACTATTCGCAATCCATTTATTTTTATAAAGTCTGTTGAGAACAAAAGGAAAAAATAAATCTTACATGAAAAGAAAAGATAATTATGTTGAGTCACAAGAGGTAGGAACAAACACACAACTAGCAGTAAAAGTCACAAGCAGCAGAAATGAAAATACTTCAAACGGTAACTTTCATTTGCTTTAGTGCAAGTTTACTGCCCTTCTAAACATCACATTGTAAAAAAGTTTCACATGCCAACAGAGATGTCACCATAAATTTGCACACACTGCGAGCAAAAGGCTTAAGGTACACAACTGGGGGGGGGGGGGGGGGGGGGTTAGCAAAAAAATTCAATTAAGGAATTTTTGCAAAAGTATAAACCTCAGCAAAAAACCCTAAAAGACAGCATATAAGTTTGATATAATGTTGCTGATGAATTGTCTATAAAAAGGCATCAGATTAGTTTGCTCCTCAGCAGTTGCATCAATAAATTAAATTGAACTTCACAAACTTTGTAAATGTTTCAAGCAGGAACAAAATGTAACATTAACAATTCTATAAATCCGCAAACTTCAACAGAATGAAAGAACAAAAAGAAAGAAAATATAAATCGTATTACCCAACTGGTGATTGGTGTCAACCTAATTCCACAATTACCCAAATCAATGTCTGGGGGTTTCCACCCAAAGTAAGTTATTCAAATAAAGACGCCAAGAAGCATCTTAAGATATAGTTTTGTTCTGTTTTGTTATTTCCTTGCTTTTCTCAAAACTCAAAACTTTAAAAAAAAAAAAAAAGACTTTGGCGCTTGTGACATAATAGACTGTACCTCCAGCAATGTCCACATCCTCAGCCCAGTCTTGCAGTTCATCGAGTGCCTTAATCTGTTGTTCAGTGCCTTCTTCAGTGTCAATTTCTGCATTCTCAATCACTGACACACATATGGACATTCTTTCCACAGGGCTGACTGACATCTGAATAAAGGCCTCTTCAAGCCATTTCTTCCGCTTTAGAAAAAAGAATGTAAGGTTGTTGTTTTTTTAATGCTGACAAGAAAAAGTCAATGTGTTAAGTCTATTGTTGTTTTTTCTCACATCCCTAGTTTTAGATGAAAATACAATCACCAGCTAAACGAATGATTAATTTTAACAAAATAAAAATAGTCTAGTCTAAAAAAAAGGAAGAAGTACAAAGGGAATCAAACTGAAGAAAGGAGAAAATGAAACTAAAGAATAAAACATGAGCTGACAGAATCCTATATCTCCCCCCATAACATAAAGGCTGAATAAACAGCATGAAATTCTACATGAAGTCACTAAACCTTTACATGACAGAACTGTTCAGACCTTCTAACAGACAGAAACATAGTCCAGACTTGATGATACATTCTTCAGGATGAGGATACGGTCACTAAAATTTACTACTGAGGTCAGAGACATGTTACATCAAAGCTGTGATTTAACACTTAAGACATCAGACACAAGCATCAAAAGGTATTATAGGATTAGAAATTCTTTTGAGCACAGAATTTTTACTTCCAATTAAATGCCATACTTGACATAAATTTATAATAAGAACTATCAGCAATAAAAATGCAGATTGTCTTATGAAGCACAACGATCTTAAGTAGCAATAAAAAAAGGGGATTTAATGACTTACATCCTCAGTCATAGGCTCAATAATCTCTGAACCTTGTGCATCTTCTCGACGTGTTGCTTCCATACAAAATCTGAGAAGGCCTTTCAGGTCTTTTGCAGGTCTGGGATTCGGAGCTTCGTTTCCGTCAGACATGGTGATGACTGTGAAGATCCGTAACACTCAACCAAAGAACACTATTTATAGAAGCTTGTATTGGCACTTGCACAGTCTGTTCTGATGTGTTAAGTTGAACTTTTGGCACTATGTGCTGTGAAAAAAAGGTTTACGAAAAATAATATTATTGGAAAAAAAAAATTGAATGCTTTTTGATTTCTTGAATTTATAGAAGATATCCATTAAAACGTTCCTATATGCCAAGAAATGTTCTGACAGTAACAAGAAGCCATAGAAGATACCTCTCAGCATTTTGAGAACGTACAATGTTTACTTTTTGTTAGGGCTTGAAGAAGCAGAGTGAACTTGAAATCTTAAAAAAGAAAATCACATCAGCCATCTATAATAGAAATAACAAGACACTTCCACCACAACTGATCCAAAAGACAGATTTCACACCTTTGCACTTTCAGAGAGGCATTACTTACTATATTCTTACTATCTCCTAGGTATTAGGGGAGAATGTCATTTGAAATACAACAGTGTCCACTGAACAGCAGCCCAGATATAAGAGTAACCTCTGCCTCACATCAACCTAAGCTTGTAACAGAATTTTCCTTAAATAACAGCCTTAAACACCAACCTGATTCTTTGACAGCACCCCGTGTTGTTATAAATTGACAAATTTTTGGGGGGGATGATTCAGAAACAATATACTGATGCCTAAAATTTCAACGTACATGTGCACCCATTCTCTCTAGAACTACAACACCTTCTCCAGCCAGAAAAATAAACTAAAAGTTCATAGAGTTCAGGGGCTCAGTTCACATTCTCTCGCCTAGAACTGTCTCCCTTCAAGAGTCTCCAGGCTAGGGGTGGGGAGAGAGGAGTCTTAGCTACCGTGCTCAACATTTAAGTCATTACCAGTCTATGATCGAGAATCTGTTCACTTGAACTCAGGTGGAACCACAGCCACTACTCTGCTTGTGTCTACAATTTACACTTTCTAACATCACTGTATCTTGATATTAAGACTTCTGCTGGGTATGTAGTACGTTTGTGGGTGTGTGTGTGAAAAGGGGGGAGGGAAATGTTGAGCAGATTGTAAATATTGCAGATTACCCCCTTTGGAAAATTTTGTTAGCAGCAACCTCAGCCTAAGAATACTAAGAGCAACCAAGGCTTGCTTCCCAGGGGGATTGCTATTAGGCGGACAACACTGTACTGTAAAGACAAATGTTCTGACTCACGGGACTCATTTCTCTCCAAAGCTTGCGACTGAATGCCCCCCCCCCCTTCCACAACACACACCTATGATGAACTGGGGACACTAGTACACCTATTTCCTGATCCCAAAAACAATTCTTTTTTTTTACTCTGTCTTGTCAATAAGGTGTACAATCACGGCTTAGAAGAAGTAGAAAGCTATCTGCTACACTTGGAATGTATTATATTGTGTCCTGAAATTCACACAATTATGGGACCAAACTGGTATTTTTCGTATGAAATTGAAATCAAGCCGATCACCAGCAGTTTTCAGTTTTTTCAGTTTCTAGTGTATCTTAATCTGAATATTTTTGAACATTTTAAGTTCAAGAAATGAGATAGCGAGACTTCAGTGAGTAGGACTATGAAGTTATTTTTTTTAATGGCAATGTATCGTCCTACAAACAAATTATATAATAGGCCTATTTTATAACTATCAAAATGATCATACGAGGTCTAATATTATGACACTGTGGCACTGTTGTACAGTTTTCAACATATAAATTTAAATTAATTATTATCTTATAAGTACCAATTATCCAAATTCTATCATCTTCTCAAAGTCAAAGTAACATTTTAGTAGAAGTAGACTGGTATCAGTGGCCTGCTCTCATTAGCCTTATGATCTAGAAGTACAACTTCGTAAGCAAGTGTGTTGCTTACATGACAATCATTTTATCATTTAACAATAATGGGATAATCCAGTTTGGCCTCAACGATAACTGTGGAGAGTGAGTTTTGGCTCCACCGATGATTACTTCTTGTTCTAAATAATTACTTGACAGGTGCCGAATATGATGTTTGATGTGCAGCAAGTGAGAGGTATCAAACCTAAATGCAAAAAAACAGCAAATTTTGGAAAAATTCAGGCCCTATGAAATTCCCCATACTTTCATTAGGTCAAAGGGGCAAGTCCCCCAGAAACTGAAACCCACCTCTTGCTAAAACACTGTGATTATTCTCACCTGGGGTGAGGATAAAATGGATATTATTCTCAGTAACGACAGCCTAGTATTCTCACAAGGTTTTTTTCGTTTCCGCCCTTTTTATTTTGATTCGGGCATTCTCCGTCTTTTTATTAGGCCTACCCTAATTATTATTCTCACACGCGTTTTTCCACCAAGCGTCTCCAGATATCTGGTGGTTGGACTGAGAACCCTTCGATCATACCTTCACCAAAAACCCTAGACAAGTGTATATTTTTCAATTCAGAAAGGAATTCACTTGCCAGAGTCGTATGTTTTTAAAAACAAGAGCCTAAATTGAAAGCTGTTTAATGAAATAATGTTTGTAATAGATCTAGATCTAGTTTAAGCATGTCAGAATTGGATTTGTTTACAACACAATAAACATTTTATCCCTAACAGAATCCACAAAGGCATGCAGTGCCTTGACCCGTTGGCGATTTTAGTCGCCTCGCGCACTCAGAGGAGTGAGAAAGGAAGCCAAGTGAGAGAGGGAGGCGAGCTTTGTCACCTGGATCACTCAGTGACAGCAGGGGCCGGGTCCTATGACATTAAAATATGGGCATCCTGGTGGCTGTTACACGTAAAGTTCATTGATCAACAAACTGTAGGATATCGAAAAGATGGCCAGCATCCTGTCAACTTCCCGGTAAAACTGAGAGTGGAAACGAGCAATCCTCTCCATATCGCAGGGTTCTCAGTCCGACCACCAGATATCTGGCGATGCCAGGCGGATAAACCTTAATAATCAGGGTAGGCCTAATAAAAAGACGGAGGATGTCCGAAACAAAATAAAAAAGGTGGAAAAAACAGGTGAGATTACCAGGCTGTCATTATTCTCACCCGGGGTGAGAATAGAAGGCTATCCATTCTAATAATATCCTTATCCTCACTCCAGGTGAGAATAATCAGTGTTTTCTACTTTCTACAGTGGAACTCGGATTCAACGAGCTCGGATTCAACGAAAACTCTGATTCAACGAGATGAGATAGATAACCGTTTTTTTTTTCTTCTTTAAAATAAATGAAAATAACCCGGATACAACTAGCACTTAAATCAGCGAGCTCGGATTCAACGAGGTCACTTCCAGGATGAACAGCCCCTGCAGGCGTTGCTTCGCTCATTTTTCTCCCAGAACGAACTTTATCTATTCCAGGGAAACCATCCATTGCAACAGCATCGTAAACCATTATTCACTTAGCCGATTGCATGCGACCAATCAGCGGCCTTTTTTTTCATACCAACACATGCGTTGTTGGCACGCGCACATGCCTACTCTGGCGTGTGTCGGAGTCGGATGGGCGGCCTGCACACGTGTAACTGTGTGTGTGTCGGGGAGGGGGAGGGCACTAGCGGTCCGGGCCTTGAACGTCGCAGATACAAACACCTCAGTCTTTTTTCCCCTCAGTAATTCAGTATTACAATGACAAGCTAGTCTTGACGTAGATCTTCGTACTGAATTATGCGCTACACGGCGCACCGGCAGTGGAATTTTAGTTGCCGCCGGGGGTTCCCCGCCGGGCACCTTATCACGTCGGGGTCACGGGGGTCTGGGCCGACTTAATTTTTGGTACTTTTCAACGTACAATTTAAGGTGTTTCCTTGTATTTATGGTAATTCTCATTTAGTGCTCCCAAAGCATGCATTTCTGCTCTTGAGACTCAAAAAAGAACGGACGTTGTAACTTGTCTGGTTATTTCGTTAGACGCGCTGGATTCGGCAATGCTAAATTGTAATTTTTTTTGGACTAGCGTGAATGAAAAAAAATCAATATAAAAAACGGCCTTGTCAAAATCTGTCGAACTTTTGGAACATGAACGACATAGCATTGGTGCAGATACTCAGAAAAGATGGTATCTAAGCTGTAATTTTGCAACTTTATCCATCGGGCACACAATTCGCTATGAAGTAATTCCTCCAAATACAACTTTATGTGTCTAATATAATCGTGAATATTCGCATATTTTCTCGAAAGTTTATAAAAGTCACCATAAAGTTTCTCTATGAAAAGTACAAATCAATTTTAGTGCTAGAATACATCTTCAATGTAGATCTAATACACGAACATCATCTGTTACACTCCAGAAATTCCTTACTTTTCTTAAAACGCTAAGTCTAGGTTTTGTAAGTTGACTGAATAATAGGGATGACTTCTTGTAATTGGGTTATAAGAATAATTTTTCTAGCTTTCCAGGGACACTGAATCAGCACCAGACTTTTCCAGCTTTATTTTTCGTTTCCATGACCATTTGCAATAACTCACAATGTGACTGATTTCTTTACATTCATAATTGTGTCCGCGCATATTTCCGACACAAAAACTAAGAATGAATGTGTTAGCTGTCATTATTTTTATTCCATACAAGAAGTTTATCTCTACCCATGTATTTACACGGTTTTGTGCGTTTTTTAATTGCTTAGATTCTTTATTACATCTTTTTAGTTGTATGCAGGCTGCCACAGACACAGCATGATTTATGAACAAACGCAGAGTAACTTTCTCTTGTTTAATAGTAAAATCAGAGCTTACGCTGATCATCTTTAGTTAAAAAATGCAGATGTGCATCTTTCTTCTCTTACAACTTGACAGTTTCTACTCGTGCAGATTCAAGATTTCTCATGGTAAAAGACATGATATTCGTAGTCAGTTTAACACTGATTTTGGAGAGATCTGTCGTGCCTTTTAAAAATTAACAATCATTTATTCATAAGTTTGTAACTAAAATGGGACAAATTGGGTACTCTACAAACACTTGTCTAGAACAAAAACTAAGGCACAGAAATTAACCATTCTAACGCAGAATAAATCTCAAGACATTGAGCTTTTAGTACATCCGCGTAATGGTTTGCCATGTGAGATGGGGAAGAAGTTATAAATATCGTTTTAAACATAGTCAAAAATGCTAACTTCCTAACCGACACTGGCAAAGTCGCTTCAGGGCTCATTAACCCCGAGACCCCGAGCCGGGGAGCTCCGGCGGGCTGCTGAGTCACGCGAACTAAAAGTAACAGAATCGGGCAAAAAGTGACGCCGTGGCTAGTCTATGGAGTCAAAAGTTGCTGTATGCTAGGCTCTACACAGCAAGACAACTTTGTGGTAAATAATCGAAATGACACACCAGTGCATTTGAAAGAATCTGTCTTTTTTTTAAACACAGCTCATAATATGCAGGCATTTCAGGCACTACTTATGACTTCTCTTTATACATTACTTGCTCAAGGCTGTACACAAAACCTCGTGTTTGCTATAGTGTGTGTGTGAAAGAGAGGGAACATGTGAGAACAGAGAGAGAGAGAGAGATGGAAAGGGTTGGCGAAAGGAAGGCGCCTCTAACTCTAAGCCTTGATGTCACACGGATCAATAGCTGTTCGACTGTTTACCGGCGCGGCGCCGGAGAATAGCTTCTGATCTAGTCTTCTAGATTAGATCTATTGATTGGCGCGACGCCAGAGAATAGCTAAAAAAAAAACTCGGCGAGATCTTTTGTCAACAGTTACTGGCGAGTTGTCGCGAGAGAAACCCAAGAGTGTAAGAGGAAACCCCGGAAGACAACAAAAATAGACGGCGGAAATACATCATCTATATTTGGGCGAATCACAGAGGTGAGTGCTGGCGTGCTCGCTGTAGTGTAGCTTCATGTCTTTCTTTAGACTTTCTATTAGACTAGATCTAGAATCTCGTTTTATAATTATGCAAGTGGCTATTCTCCGGCGTCGCGTCACCGGTCTATTACTAATAATTTGTCCGCGCAGATTTGCAAATACCTGCTCTCTCATCTGTTTGTCTTGGAAAAAAATTCCACCAACTTCACCATTTCGTGCCACTTCCATTGAACAAGGTTGGGTTGATTTAAATCAGGTTGATTTAAATCAGTTGATTTTTTTTATTTAAATCAACTTGATTTTTAAAATAAAAATCAGTGATTTAAATCACTTTTTTTTAAATTTATTTTTATTCAGTTTTTACACATTTCAACATTCAGAATTCCTTTCCTTGGTCTCATAAAACAGATATAAGGTTTAGTAGACTAATATAATCATGCTTAAAATTCTGCTTTCCCCCCTTTCACTGTAAAATAATACAGTATTCAATTTACTTTTTTTCCATAATTGACATCAGAGCTGGGTTGATTTAAATCAGTTGATTTTTTAATATTTTAATCAGCTTGATTTTTTTTTAAAAATCAGTGATTTAAATCACTTTTTTTTAAATGTATTCAGTTTTTACATATTTAAACATTCAGAATTCCTTTCCTTGGTTTTATTAAACAGATATATATATAAGGTTTAGTAGACTAATATATCATGCTTAAAAGTCTGCTTTCCCCACTGTCACTGTAAAATAATACAGTTCTCAATTTACTTTTTTTTCATAATTGAAAACCAGGTTTGGGTTGATTTAAATCAGTTGATTTTTTTAAAACTTAAATCAACTTGATTTTAAAAATAAAACTCAGTGATTTAAATCACTTTTTAAAAATGTATTCTGTTTTTACATCTTCAAACATTCGGAATTCCTTTCCTTGGTTTTATAAAAACAGTGTCACTGTAAAATAATACAGTTCTCAATTTACTTTTTTTTCATAATTGAAAACCAGGGTTGGGTTGATTTAAATCAACTTGATTTTAAAAACTCAGTGATTTAAATCACTTTAAAAAAAGGTATACATTTTTACATCTTTAAATTCAGAATTCCTTTCCTTGGTTTTATAAAACAGATATAAGGTTTAGTAGACTAAAATTGCTTAAAAGTCTGCTTTCCCCCCTGTCACTGTAAGTAGTAAAATAATACAGTATTTAATTTACTTTTTTTTCATAATTGAAATTAGCATAATTTTCTTTTTCTTTTTAGACAAACACAAGCGCGCGCTAATACACACACACACTGTAATAAAATGTAAGTTTATCTCTATGCATAATTATTTCCCCCCCCCCCCCCCCCCCCCCTTCCTTTTAAACTGACATTTTCTTCATTTTTTGTCTGTAGCCATAATTCACTGATATAGCAGATTAAGGCTTTCTAAAATTGCAGTTGCTTAAATTAATCATTAGTTAAAATAAAGACAATGCATTTTGCACTAAAAGAACATACTTTTAGCAACCAAAAATCCCAAACTGTGTCGAAATTTTTTTTTAATAAAAAAAATCCGATTTAAATTTTTAAAAATCTGATTTAATTTTTAAAATCGATATTTTTAATTTTTATTTTTAAAATCCCAAAAAATCACCAACCCTGCCATTGAACAATCATTGATACAGACGATAGGTTTTCAGACACAACTGCCCCAATTCCTCCTATTTAGAATTATGTTAGGTTCTCGGTCTAGAAGAAACGTATTCACAACTATTGACATGAGTTCATTTATTATAATAACAAAAAGTGAGCATAAAAAAAGGAGTCACGTTTTCACTAATACAAAAATGGAGATACAACAAGAAAGCACTGAAGTCGCGAAATACCAGTTAAATTGATTGAAAATTACAATAACAAGAAAAAGTTAAACAGCAAGCTATACTAGAGATATATTATATGACTAGACAGGATTTTAGGCACAAAATCAATTTTGTTCGTTTAAATAAACAGTTAGAAGCATTTAAAATTTAAGAAAGCAAATGGACGATGGAAATAAATGTAAGTTATGTTAGACAATTACCATAGATAAAATAATGAAAGGTAGACTTACTAGGCCAAGTTATGACGCCGGAGAATAGCTTCCAATCTATTTACCAGCGCGACGCAGGAGAATAGCCACTTGCTTTTACAATATTCAGTAGTCTCCGCCTAAGATCCCGGTGCTCGGGAGCAAAGAAATGCGGGATCTTAGGCGAACCGGGATCTTAACCGACGATCCCAGGGAAGAATCTATGGGGACCCATGTTAAGGCTTAAAATCGGTAAAATGGTCTCCCTCCACCCTAAAATGAACTGACCTGACCCCTTGGTGGGTTTATGACATATATGGCGAGCAAAGAGTGGTTAACCTTGATGGCCTATCACAGTGCATAGTGCCATGAGGGGAGCCATTTTCACTTATTGTCCTATCATGAGTCTCAAGATCAACGCTTATTCAGTTGCCCCTCCCCTTTACCTGTCGAAAATTAAATAGCTTTCCATCTCTGACCGAGTCCCCATCCCTCCCCAAACGTCTTTGTCGTTACACACCATTGCATTGTGAACACACCAATTAAAATTCAGTCTGTCTAGCAAATTCGGGCTTAATGACAACTGCTGCAATTAACGCCTACTGCAATGGTCAGGGAAGAGTTCACGGTTCGATGTGATCCCGCCTGGAACGAACATGTAGGCCCTATCCACCCAGCGAGTGATGTAAGTTTAGGGGGAGAGTTCAGGTGTGAGTGCGATGCGTGGGGAAAACAAACGCGTCGGTCAGTTCACACCCCGGTGTGATCCCGTCGGGGGCAAACATTGTATCGCTTCATCCAGTTTTACAATGTCGTGTATGTGATCACATTCAAGATAGTGGCTGATCTTTGACGCGACGGACAGTTTATTGATCTCAACTTTTCAATCTTGTTTGATCGGCTGTGCCCGCCCGGGTTTTTGTTCCGCAAATTATGATCTGAAATGCGGGATCTTAGCCGAATGTAGACCTTCAGACAGAGTGAATCAGAGCGGGATCTTAGAGGTGACTTTTGTGTAGTAAAAATTCTGTTTTCTTAAAACAGCGGGATCTTTTAAGCGAACCGGGATCGTAAGCAGTGGGATCTTAGGCGGAGACTACTGTAACTACACTACACTAGTACACACTACACACTCGTTCGTACACGCAGAATTATATTTCATAAAATACTTTTTATAGATCTAATCTATGTCGTTGAGTTCAGTGCCAACCAGCTCTAGTCTATCTAAATCTAGATCTAGGTCTCTACTATCTTTACTCTAGATCTCTAGATTCTAGGGGAAGATTGAAGAATACCGGACCACTCGTACATTATTGCGCGAGAAAGTGGGGTAGGTGGGGCGGGTGGTTGAAGTGGAGGAGGGGGGAGGGGGGGTTCAGAGGGGTCTCCCCCCTGACAAAATTTTAATGAATAGATCTACCGGTCCGAGATTCTCCATTGAGAGATTATATTAAAAGGAAGTGGCTATTCTCACCCGGGGTGAGAATAGAAATACGATCGACCTTTCACCCCGGGTGAGACTTGCCACTGTAGGCTACTCTCACCCAGTGTGAAACAAGACCTGTTTTTCCTAATTTCGGAATACTTTCTATCGATGTGGATGATCAAATGGATAAAGGCAAAGAAAAGATTACGTTTTAGCACAAAAGTAAGCAAATTTTATCGACTACAAAGATGCTATGGCTATTTCACTTTTCGAATCGAGCCGAACTACGGGGGTCGCCATTTTGTTTTGCCCGGAAGTTCTCGCAAGATCTACTCCTCCCCTCTTCTCTCTTTCTGAATACTGTCTATCGGTGTGAACGATCAAATTGACCAAAACAAAGTTAAAAAATTATGTTAAAACACAACAAGTAAATTAATTTGGTCGTCTACAAAGATGCTACGGCTATTTAACTTTTTGAATCGAGCCGAACTACGCGGGTCGCCATTTTGTTTTGCCCGGAAGTTCTTGCGTTACTCCTCTCTCTCTCTCTCTCTCCACTGCCCACAGACAAAATTGTACGCTTTTAGTAGTAATGGAACGTTTGTTCACGGCACAGAATTCTACAATTTTTCTGTTATCACAGTGCAGAATTTTGTGGTTTAGTTTAGGGTGAAAGCAAAATTGGTTGGCCTAGATCTAGGCTATAACGGTGAACACGCACCGGGTGAGAATAGCCAAAAGACTCGCCTTCACTATTCTCACCCGGGGTGAGAATAGAGATGGCCATATTAAAAAGGCCACCTCTATTCTCACCCGGGGTGAGAATAGTGCAGGCGAGTCTTTTGGCTATTCTCACCCGGTGCGCGTTCACCGTTATAGCCTAGATCTAGGCCAACAAATTTTGCGTTCAAACTAAAACCACAGAATTCTACACTGTGATAACAGAAAAATTGTAGAATTCTGTGCCGTGAACAAACGTTCCATTACAACTGTAGCCTACTAAAAGCCTACAATTTTGTCTGTGGGCAGTGGAGAGAGAGAGAGAGAAAGAGAGAGAGGAGTAGCGCGAGAACTTCCGGGCAAAACAAAATGGCGACCCGCGTAGTTCGGCTCGATTCGAAAAGTTAAATAGCCGTAGCATCTTTGGCACAACCAAGTCCAAATTAATTTACTTTTACTTTTGTGTTTTAACATCATTTTTTAACTTTGTTTTGGTCAATTTGATCGTCCGCACCGATAGACAGTATTCAGAAAGAGACAGAGAGAGAGAAAAGAGGGGAGGAGTAGATCTTGCGAGAACTTCCGGGTGGGTGAGATTGAGAATAGCCACTTTCTCCTGGACTATTTAATAAATTAAAAACGGGAAAATTATGAATTCCTAAGGTTGAGACATAGGCAAAGTCAGTCCACTGGTCCGGTATTCTTCAATCTTACCGATTCTTGATCTACTAGATCTAGATTTAGATCTAGAATATAGATTCTAGACAAGGCCTAACCTAAAAAAGCAGTCGACGAAGTCCAAGAATTGTTGTATTGCCGCCCAAGTCCAAGATCTCACAAGTGAAGTCAAATTCAAAGAGGCTTTGAACAGATGCAGACGTATAAGTTGAACTTCGAACAACTGTAGTATCCGACTGGTACAAATCTCAACAGATCTCGATCTAGAACTAGAATCTAGATCTATTTTAGGTCGGGTTTTTTTCTAGCAGTTTCTAGATCTTGGATTCCAAGTCCATCACGATCACATTTTCGGTCCGGTCTGTTTACTATCGCTCTCTTGTGCCAAAAGGGAAGTATCACACTGGACTTTAAAATAATTTCCAAACAAAAAAGATGTTTTACCGGAAAGAATTGCAAATAATGCCGAGTTGGCAATAGAATTAGATCTACATTTCTAACTATAATTTATCATGTAATTCTTAGCTTCACGAATAAATTTTATGCTCTCGTTGATGGAAAATTGGGCATTTGGTATTGTTTATAGCTATTGTGCCGATTTATCAACCTTTCTTATTCATAAATTGTTATCTTGGTATATCATAATTTTTCAAATTTCTGGTTAACACTAAAGGCCACAGGAATCTGACAGGTTCTTTACGTCCATATTGGGATCTTTATGGTGTTGCTGCTGAGGGATTGACTGACTGGTCGATACATGTGATAGATTTCCATCTGTTGTACTATTCCGTGAGGCTCCCTATTACTATTGTGAGTTAGACAGAACGATCGGTAAATTTTTACTTCTACATCTTCACACAGATGCACTGATTTGAGGGTTTAACTGCCTTAATTTTAGCTGCAGAACACACCCGTATGGCAACTAAATCTAGAATCTAGATCTAGAATCTAGATTTAGATCTAGAATCTAGATCTAGATCTAGATTCTAGATCTAGCAATAATGTTCTGTGTCTGTGCTGAGATTCGAATCTTATCAGCAACTGATTACGTTGGACATTCCGGGCAGGCTGCCGGGGTCACTCAGTGTTTACTGTTGCGAAGTGTATACAGACCCAGTCACGAAGTATACAGGGCCAGTAGGGGAACTCCTTTGCGATTTCGGAAAGTTTCAGCGCCCAGACCCGGTAGTGTGTGTGTGAATGAGTGAGAGAGAGAGAGAGAGAAGAGAGCAGAAGGAGAAGTGTTAGCAAAATGTATGACACAGTTGGCAGGAGGGAACGAGAGAAAGATAGAGTGGGAAATAGGAGAGGAGAAAGAAAGACAGAGAGACAAACAAAGAAAAAGAGAATGCAAGCGATACACAGAGACAGAGGGAGAGAGAGAGAGGGTGACTGCTCGATTTAAATTTATGACATTGTTCTTTTCTTCAAATTGTGATTCCTCCAACTCTAAAACGGGGGAAAAACGATCGTTCATCGAAAAGACATCCGCAATCTTCATTTAGTAATTTAGATTTAGATATCTAGAGTAATCGTACCGGTTCGGGCAGCAGGTTTTTTTTTTGCTGTCGGGCACTACAGTACAAAAGGATCGTTTAAAACTTTGTTTTCAAATCTAGCCCCAAAAGAGTGGCACTCAAACTTAAAGCAACCTCCCTTACTTTCGTTGAAACAACAGTTACGGCGATATTTTGCTAAAAATAGTCCTTATGACAGCTTTTTCTTCATCAACTGAGCAAAACAGCGTGAAGCTCTTTCCCCGGAAGAGTTAACATTGGTTGTGGATGAAGGAGCCTGTGACCTAGATTCTACGTTTTGGTAGACTCTGAAGGCTGGAGAGTTATTTGCATATGAGGCCCTGTCAAAGATGAAAGAGAATTTGCCGTTTAGTCTCGCCGTTTTTGCCCAAAGGGGGGGTGCCCGGATTGTAACATAAAATCCGTAGTTTCTCATCCTTCGGGCACATATAAGATAATATAAAGCCAATGGTTATATAACAAAGAATAAAGAATTTGTGCATAAAATTTAAATAATAGTAGTCAGATACAGCATATTAACTCAGTCAGACACCAGTGTAATAGAGTCAGACATACCAGTGTGTAATACAGTCGGATATCAAGTGTAGCCGAGTCAGATCCAGTGTAGTTGAGTGAGCCAGACGCCAGTGTAGTAGAGTCAGATACTACATAGTAGAGTGGGTCAGATACATACTCATTAAAATAGCTATAAATGGTGAATACCACTTTAGACAAACTATCATTGTGTCCAAGTGTTGATTGATAACAAACATTAAAAATCATGTTATTAAGCTTGCAAAGAAACAAATGTGATAATAATTGAAAATGACCGAATGTCAAAATACTGCCCGAATCCATGAGAAGACCAAAAAAATGCGACCGAACTCGTAAATAAATCGGGCGTCACTTTTGCACCCAGTAAGGGCCTCAAACATGAGAACAAGCTGTAACAGGTCATTCCTGGGGTCATCCAATCACATGACTTCCTGTAGCTGGTTTCGGTTTGTCTCTAGGGCAAGGCAGATAGGAGATATAAGGAAGAGGCTAGCCGTACTTAATGACGGCTAGACTGGCAGTCTAGCCGTACTTAAGTACGGCTAGACTCACAGTCTAGCCGTACTTAAGTACGGCTAGACTTACAGTCTAGCCGTACTTATTCTTAATATGATGGCTAGACTGACCATTTACAAAAAATAGGCCTACTGAATTGTAAATATACATTTTTAGTGTGCAGTACCTAAAGTATTTGTATTTGAGACAAAACCAGGTTCCTTAATGACAGTGCATGTATTTTAAACCTCCTGTTTTCTAATGTAAATAGGGCCTAAGATAAGTACGGCTAGACTGGCAGTCTAGCCGTACTTAATATTGATGGCTGAATTGTAAATGAAAATTTTAGTTTGCAATGCCTAAAGTATTTGTATTTCAGACAAAACCAAAAGGTGCCTTACTGACTTGCATGTATTTGAAACTGAATAATAACTAGATCTAGATCTCATGAGACCTGTGTACTTAACAGGATTGAGTCGATTGGGCCAAACCTAGATCTAAGTACGGCTAGACTGGCAGTTAAGTACGGCTAGACTCTCAGTCTAGCCATACTTAAGTACGGCTAGCCACTTCGGAGATATAAAGTTTTAAAGTCGTCGTGCCAGTTTTCGTCCTTATTTTGACCGAACCAGTAATATTACTCTAGATCTCTAGATATTCTAGATCTAGACCTAGGCCATAGATCTAGAAGAACCTAGTTTTACCCTGAGCCAAGAGGGCGCTGAAACTTTCCGAAATCACAAAAGAGTTCCCCTACCGGGTCTGTATACTTTGTGACTTTGTTCCCGGGTCTGTATACACTCCCTTACCCTTACTGTTGCCACTGTTGGTGTACAGCGAGCGCGCCTGGAAACGTGTGTTTTCGCCCATGAATACCGAGGGAGTGTGTTAATCAGTTAATCGATGATGAAAGTGACGCTCTATCCTTTATAGCCTTCTATTTTTAGTGTTATGGGCGCTCTCTTACTCTCTTTGCAGGGTTGGTGATTTTTTAAATTTTTTAAATTAAAATTTTAAAAATCGATTTTTAAAATTTAAATCAGATTTTTAAAATTTTTTTTAAAATGTCGACACAGTTGGGGATTTTTGGTGGCTAAAAGTAGGTTCTTTTAGTGCAAAATGCATTGTCTTTATTTTAACTAATGATTAATTTAAGCAACTGCAAAAGAAAGCCTTAATCTGCTATCAGTGAATTATGGCTACAGACAAAAAATGAAGAAAATGTCAGTCTAAAAGGAAGGGGGAAGGGGGTAATTATGCATAGATAAACTTGCATTTTATTACAGTATGTGTGTGTGTGTGCGCTTGTGTCTAGTTTGTCTAAAAAGAAAAAGAAAATGCTAATTTCAATTATGAAAAAAAAGTAAATTGAATACTGTATTATTTTACTACTTACAGTGACAGGGGGGGGAAAGCAGACTTTTAAGCAATTTTAGTCTACTATTTACCTTATATATCTGTTTTATAAAACCAAGGAAAGGAATTCTGAATGTTTAAAGATGTAAAAACAATACATTTTTTAAAAGTGATTTAAATCACTGAGTTTTAAAATTTTTTTTAAATCAACTGATTTAAATCGACCCGATTTAAATCAACCCAACCCTGGTTTTCAATTATGAAAAAAAAAGTAAATTGGATACTGTATTATTTTACAGTGACAGCGGGGAAAGCAGACTTTTAAGCATGATTATATTTGTCTACTAAACCTTATATCTGTTTAATAAAACCAAGGAACGGAATTCTGAATGTTTAAATATGTAAAAACAGAATACATTTTTTAAAAAGTGATTTAAATCACTGAGTTTTATTTAAAAGATCAAGTTGATTAAAATTTAAAAAATCAACTGATTTAAATCAACCCAGCTCTGATTTCAATTATATATGGAAAAACAAAGTAAATTGAATACTGTATTATTCTACTGTGACAAGGGGGAAAGCAGACTTTTAAGCATAATTATATACAATCTAGTCTACTAAACCTTCTATCTGTTTTATGAAACAAAGGAAAGGAATTCTGAATGTTGAAATATGTAAAAACTGAATAAAAATAAATTTTTAAAAAAGTGATTTAAATCATTGATTTTTATTTTAAAAATCAAGTTGATTTAAATTTTAAAAATCAACTGATTTAAATCAACCCAACCCTGTCTCTTTGGAAATTGCCTTCCCGTTCCTATTGAACATTTGCCATGTAGGCTCTATCTCTAAACGTGAAGATTTTGTGGGGAGGGTTTCAGGGAGTGTATACAGACCCGGTAACCGGGAACAAAGTCACGAAGTATATAACATAGCAAGGCCCACGCAGCGCCGATGAGTGTGACAGAAATTGGGGACTCCCGTATAGGCGCTGCGGGCTTGTTTTACCGGACCCATTTTCTCACAGTGCCATATTTTCATTCACTCGTACGGGCTTGTTTCTCAATGGATGAAAGCGAAACTTGGCAGCCAATGAGAAAAGAGGTCAAACTAATCACTTGCGAAAAAGAAAACTCGTAGGTTACTTGGTTATGGTGCTGTTCGTGTCCGAAGTTTGAGCACTCTGCTACACCAGATTTGGTGGAATTTTGGATTTCTTTTTCACAACGTTGGTTGACAACCTTTTCCCTTTATTGTCTTCAAATTTTATTAATGTATGTTGCATACTTTTTGCGTACCATTGTAAAACACCACCCAAACTCGACTGCATTCGGGCATTCCGCTGAGTAGGTCGGGCTAGCCGGCGTCGAGTGGAAAAGTCCATGACGTCATAAAGAAACAGGTCGTGGAAAGTCTACTGCGCGAGAGAGACGGGGAAACCATGTTCACCAGTTCGGCTTTCCAAAAGCTAAAAAGCACTTTCTTTAAGCCTGCATGAAATTTATTTGCTTTGGATATGATAAAAAGACTTTCTGCATACAAAAAAATCGGGGAGGAGAGATCACATTCTTGCGTTATCGATCAATGTCGACGGTTCTCTTGATCCTGTTATTCCCCCGACCTAGATCTACATGGACTC
>NW_004797854.1:88570-94363 GCF_000002075.1 Aplysia californica | reverse complement strand
GCATCTGGTGTATTTCAAATGCTAGGCTAAGGAGGTTCAAGCAAAATTTGAAAAATTCAAATGAACCCAACATGGTCAGTACACTTTCTCTTGTCTTCTGTTCCATTTCAGATGTTTGTTTGCTTTCTTTCACTATCTGTTTTTGATGCCTGTACACAGAGCACACCTGGTATGTTATGTTATACAATTATACACAAAAATATTGCTAGAAAAGTTAATGGATATCCCATTTTAGTAACATACCCAGGGTACCTTTTCAACATTTTCGCTCACAGTGATAAAAGAGCCTTTCATACAAAAAAAATAACAGGAGATTTGGAATCTGCAGGAAAAAATACAAAAGATAGCCAAGTTTCGTAGATATTTTAAAAAATAAGAAAGTTGCAGGAATTTGAATGTTGGCCGCAAGTCCTTGGCCTAAGCCTAAAATTTCTAAGAATTTTTTTACACATTTCCCCTGATATTTTAAAAACTACTGTAGATACATCAAATATCTTTATAGATATAGGTTCTGCAGGAAAAACTACAATAGGCTGCCAAGTTTCATTCATGTATTCCGTTTATTACGGAATTTATGATAAAAAATGCCTCAAAACACCCAAAAATGTGGATCGTGTTTTGGGATTTTTTCAAGTCACCCAAAAAAAAATTCATTAAAAAAATAATAACTTTTTTATTTGTGAACGAATTGTCAAAATTCAAAAACTGTGTTACTCAGCAGAGATAAGGCTATCATATGCACATTGTTTTGTTGGCTTTAGAGCAAAAAAAAAATTTTGTCATGGTTCTTGCTATATAAAATGTTATGTTAGAATAAAGCTGTTATATTATAATGGCTTTTTCTTTCCTACCAAACATTTATCACCCTTCTCTCATGTTTGTTACTCTCTTGTAACACCTTTAATCTTCTGGCGCTCATATGACCTTTCAGTTGCAAGTACCGTAAAACCTCTACTAAAACAAAACAAACCAGAATAAGATGGATCATGTAGAAGTAATATAATTTGAATTTTAGCTTGTATTATTATTAATGTGTTTTTACCATTCCTGTACAGCCACAGAAACATTTCCCACGTGGAATGTTAAGTATCAACATATTTAGATCTATTTATTTCTCCCCTGGCTTCAAAAATTTCTCCTAGCCACCTAACTGTTTAACTAACAATGAAAATTGACAGTACTCATTCCCAACAGTTCTTCGGTGAATAGTATTGAACCATGCTGTGATAAAAGTACAAATTTGACTTGGTCTTGGCCGTTGTATATTGTTTTATCATGGTGGACTTATCAATAATAATCACTGTAAAAGCCCGCCTGCCTGAGAATTGTAGGCAGTAGTAAGGTTTTTGCCTTTGTTCAGTTATTATTATAATTATTATTAACTTTGACTAATTTAAGTGTTCTGCATCCTTAATTTATGAGTTTCTCCGTGATGCACCAGTAGGCAAGGTACCTAGCCCTTTTTTCTCATTATTTTTTACTCCATCTGAAACTGAATGATCAGTGTCGTGAAGACATGATGAAGATTTCTTTCACAAAGTTGATGGTTTTGTTTCATGTACTCGTTAAATCAAATCATTTTTTATCAATTTTCTTATTTTATTTTCCAATCAGCATTTTTGCAAGTCAATTATAAATGTGCATTATATATGTCTTGTGATGGTAATTACTTTTTCTCTTTTACACCCACTCCCATCTCACCTTCAAATAGAACAATGCGCCGACTTCCAAGACCACCAATGGGCCTGCCAGGCATGGGACCGCCAGGAATGGGGCACTTGCGGCCTCCACGGGGGCCTCCACCTATGGGTCCAAGAGGCCCGATCCCAGCCCTAGGCCTTCCTCCCTTGCCAGGGATGGGCCCACCCCCTCCTGGACATGGTCATGCAGGTGCTGTTAGCAGCTGCACAAACTCCAATGACCCGGCATCAATGGATTCTCGACTGTTTGTGGGAAATTTGAACACTATTGCACTTTCTAAGGAAGCTATAGAGGGCATCTTCAGCAGATACGGTGTTGTCATAGGAATCTCCATGCACAAGGGCTATGCTTTTGTGCAGTTCAATCATCCAGATGAGGCAAGACGGGCTGGTGCAAGTGAGGATGGAAAGCACTATGCAGGGCAGGCAATAGGTATGTTATGATTATTATCCATGTATGTACTCCATTGCTGACTGTTTTTTTTCAATGTGTTGTTATCTGTGGTGGATAATGAATTACTTTAATTCAGTGTACCCCGGCAAATTGCATACTCCTCGAATGACAAGAAAAGCAGGGTCTTAAATGCGAATGCACTTTTTTAAAGAAAATTTGGAAGAGTTGTCTAAAGTAAAAGTATATCCTGTCAAATTTCATTGACTTTTATGCGAACCACCTTGCATCTGATCTCCTGCGCTAGGTTCTATCATTGAATGATCTGGCCTAGAAGTTAAGTTTTTCTTTGCTGCGCTGAGCAATCACGTACAATGACCATCATAATCACTGCATAGCCCTTTCACACTGTCCGCCCTCCATGCCTGGAGATAGTCACTGTCTTTTCTCACTGCGCAATTCTGTCTCATGTGTCCCCATACGTCTTTTTCTCCCTGGAAAAGCTGCAATTTTAAGTGAGAAAGGAGAACATGGGGTGTTAGCTTCGCTTCTATGGGTTCCAAGCAAAATGAATTGTTTTGTGGAGGATCTTTTTCTGACACTAGTGCAGGAGAGACAGTTCTATTTGGGGGAATTGTTGATCTTGATTAAGAACAACCACTTTGGAGTCATTATAATTGTATGCGAAAATTTCGGTTCTGCACAGCAGATGTGCTTAAAGTTACAGCGGATCGTGCTATTAGCTGGAGACCACTGTATTTTATTTTGTGGGAGTTTTTATGTGTCACTCAGAGGTTTGACTGAGGAAAAATAGGCACATCATCTTTGATTAACTTTTTTGAAGATAATAGTTGATACTGTTGAAATAAAGTTTGCTTTGAATTTTTTCTTTTGTTTCAGTCATTGTATGATTTTTTCTTTTAGAAATTTTTACTAGATAGGATGTGTGTACGTTGAGCTTAAACTTAATGACTTGCTTATTTGTCACATTTAAGTTTCCCTTTTTCCCCTCCTACACTGCCTACATTTGTTGATCCAGGTTTATAATTTTTTTAAGACTCATGGCATTTTATGTGTCTGCTATTATATGTGACTTGTTTTTGTTTGTTTTAGTCTTTATCATATGCCTATATAAACTATGTTATTAGTGGTTATGACTGTACTATATTCTGGGCATTATGAAATAAGTCAAAGAATGAAATGTTTTTGTTTTGATTTTCACTCACAGTAGTTTTTGTGAAGAGTTTGTGAAGTTCTTTCTCTTTTAGACTGGGGATAGAGGTTTCTCTGTAAGTTACTTTTACTTTTAGTTGAAAAGGCTTCAGTTTGAAGTTTGCTTGTAATTACTAAATTTCCCCAGAATACATTGTTGTGTCTCATTTCCTTCTATTACTTTTGGCTTATTGTTAGGTGATGAGTTCTAAGTTGTCATCCATAAGCGGTCAGTACTCATCAGAATTTTTATACTCTATAGTCTATTGCAAGTAAACACTCTGAAATGCTATGTTTGGATGCAAAGTGGTTACTTTTGTATGCTCTGACGAGTGCTCTTTTGTGTCAATGCTCAAGAGAAGAATTGAGAGAAGGATACTAGTGGCCAAACTAAATTGTCAATTTTAGTTATATGCTTCACATTGGTGGTTACCAAGACTTGGATTAGAGTCATGTTATGCTGGTCTTTGTCTTTTTCAAGGAATGCAGAAATGTTTTTTGTTTATGATATATGCATGTACCATGGCTTACCTTAGCTGTACACCAGAGCTTCTGGTGATTGATTTAGATATTTGCTAAATCTATCAGCTCAAAAAAATGAAAAGCTGTTATGAATATTATTATATTTATAGAATCATTACAACAGTAAACATGAAAAAAGAAAGAAGTTTGAAATGTCTTTGACTTGATGACAATGAATGATCATTGAAGATCGGTTTTTGGATACAAAGTACAGTCTTTCTCAACTTGCTGTTAGGAATGTATGAGTGTTATGATTTGTTGCAAATGTTATTTTACGATTTTAATTTTAACGTATGTTCAGATGCAGTATACACTGGTTAAGGGTTAAAGATTTAGGTGAATTGTTAAAGTATAACATTGATAGGTATACAAGTGGGGACGAGCATGGCTGCTCCACTCCGGATCACTTACTTGCTTGCCCACTTGACCTCTGAAATGAGATTAATCCCCAGTCATTCTACCTGTTGGCCCTGCTGAAAGATGCTTACCTTTGATGTTGTGAAATGCATCTAAAACAGCTACTGTTCGTGTTACTGTCAGGAAATACAGTGAAAGAGCATTTATGATTTCATGCAGAGGAAGGTGTCTTTTATGACAATTAACTTTTATTTTGAAGAAGTGAGGTGATGGATGGCCTGGGGAAAAAAGGGAACGGTTTGGCGTCTAGCATTGGTTTGTTTATCACATGCCAGAGTAGAGTGAATTGATTGTTACTTGAAATATGAAAATTAAAATTCAAACTTGTCATTCCATTTTTATTTACCCTCAAAATGATGAACAGCCACACTGCAGTGATGTTATAAAGGTATCCCAAGAGGGCATGATAAAATATAGAAGCCAGGGGCAAACTGTAGTTCAGAGGACCTACTGTACTTTTATTATGTATGTAAGACTCCTGAGTTTACAGGATGGATTAAGGAGGCGCATGTGCTATGCTGTATACTCTGGTTAATTTCTTGAAACTACATCTGCCATGCAAGGAGCATCCATTTCTGAGATCAGCCAGTGGAACTCATACCCTGCCATGATTTGTTACATGCCTGACAGGGTCAGAGAGGTGAACAGGTTACAACTAAGTGCACCTCTGGGGGAGCAAAACTGGATGGCAGGAGAAGGGTTGTGCTTATTAGAGTTTAGGATTATATTAATTCTTTTTCTCCTATACTCGTCGTGATATTTTTACTGTGGTGTCTCACTTTCAGTTGCCTAACATCTTTTATAGACTAGAATAGCGGGGAAAAAATAAAAATTTCTTGTCGTTAGAGAACGAAAAATGTGGAGGGATTTGTTAGTTAGATCTGTCATAAAATAACGTTAACAAAAGATGTCGACTTTTAAATTTGTTCTTTTTTTTGGGGGGGGGGGGGGGGTTCTGTGGACAGATGGACTTATGGCAAGTGAGCTGTGAACTGAGACTTGCAAATGACGTGAAACAAGTGTGAGTGACACAGGGTTTGGATGGGTGGTAGCTGTGTCCTTGAGCCACACACGGTAAGCCCAGCCGAAGACAATAGGGCACTGGGCGGCTCGAGGGCGACCCACAGTGGCATGTCGGTAAACTTGTGTGCCGTGTGGAGGGGTTAGTATTCTCTCTGTGTCTCTTTGTTTGTTTAGTTTAATGTACAGTCAAACCTGTGTAAGACGGCCACCCATTGTCAAGGAGAAAAGTGTCTGTATAAGACAGCTGGCCATTCTTAGGCAGGACTGATCAAGATGAAGAAAACAAACCCCATTCCCAATCGAAAGTAGCTGCATTATTGTTATTTTTGTTGTTGTTGTTGTTGGTTTGTATTTTGTTTATTATTTTTATTTTGTTGCTGATTTTGCACAAGGGTGACAATAAAACGAAATGTGTCAGACAAGGAAGACCGAGTGCTATAGTAAAACAAACACATGGGTCGCCACCACTCGAAGAACGAGCGACACTTCTGTCACAAGTTCATGTTGACGTCCATTGTTACTTTGTTA
>NW_004797854.1:50592-88470 GCF_000002075.1 Aplysia californica | reverse complement strand
GGCAACTCTCTTGTTATCTCTCTGCTTTGCTTTACTGATACTATAGAAATTGATGTTATAAAGATTTATTTTCTATTGTTGCTGTACTTGTCAGCAAGTCTACCTAGTTATGGCCTTTCTCGAGTTGAAGTTTGTCAGTTCGTTTGAATATTGAGGGGCTCTTTTACCATTCCTCTATTTTGTTAAATTTAATTATTTGCAATGATAAATTTTGCTTCTGAAACATTCTAAACATAAATGTCCATTGTTTTAATTTTTGACTCTCACTTCATGATGGGCAGGTATTCCTGGGTTTACTTGTCTTTTTCCGAACCATTGTCCTCCGTGCATTCTCTTCTTTTACATTCTGCTGCCATCGGTCGTGGTATTCTTTTTTTTTGTTTTGCCCAGCTCTGTTCTGAATGACGGTGTTGGATTGTTGGTATTTTTTTAAATATTGATAGCAAAACCTATTAATCATGCTGGTAAAGATGATATTTATTGCTATTAGAATTTCTTAGCTCAAATCTCGTGAAAGGGTTGTCACTACTGACATGTTGCAACTCTCATTTCTCTGAGAATTGCTAAGTTGTTTCTATTTTTGTGTAAACAATAGTGATTGACAGCATTCATCCATGGATTTACAACACAACCCACTTGCTGTATGTATATTCTTTGTTTTAAACTTCTTTTAATGGATCAATCAATAAATAATTTCATGTTTGAACATAAAGGTAGGCTTGTTTATAACATCTTTGAATTTTTGCTTCGTAAAGTAAAGGTCTCTCTTGTCTTACCTGGTTTGTTCTACGGTGAAGACTTTTGAGTGGGTACCTGCAAAATTTTCTTTGATTTCAGGGTCTTTTGCATGAGATTTTGTTGCAGCATTAACGAACTACATAAATGCATAAAAGGATAGTAGGTGTAATAATTGCCAGTGAAAAACTTTTTAAGGTTGACATCCCTGGCGGTTTATCTGGTCAAAAATAAGAACTTCATTTTTGGTGCCATATTACTTTTTAGATGGTATCTATGACTATTATCATCTTTGTTTAAATGTTAGTTATTTTTGCTATCAAAATGGGGACATTTAATTCTAATATAGAACAGAATGTGTGTTAATATAAGCTAATGTACAACAGAACAGTCCCTTTTTCACCTGCTCCCTCTCATAGTCAAACATATATGGAAGTCCTCATTTGCATTTGTTTAACTGCAAATATTTGGGATGGGGGGGAGATGCAGCTAATAAATATTGTTGAAGATTGTCTCACTGTTCTATTGCACTTATTCAGGTGAATTTTTTTTTAAACCTTGTAATGAGATGGTATGTTGGTGAAATGATTTTTGAAACTGTGGCAACAGTTTACCACAGCTAATATCTTCTTAGATTGTTCTATTCTCCTTCCTTTTTATCATTTATGTACATACTCTTTAGGAGGTATGAACTCAGTATGTGGGTAGTTAGCGGGTGCTGGTGTGGTTTGCTCCTTCTTTCCTATCAAAAGTCTATCGTCGTGATCTCTCCTCCTTCTGTTTTATGTTTATTACTCTCTTGTAACACTTCTAATCTTTGGCACTTATATGACCTTATTGTGTTGAAGTGCCGTAAAACTGTTACTAAAACTGAACTAATGAACTCAGTATACATTTTATTCAGGTGACATCAGCAGTAACAAATAAGAAATTTGCTTTTTCCCCTCTTTCTACATGCCTTTTGATAATATAAAATAAACATGTGACATCAGTGGTCCAGTGGAAAGGCAACCAGACTGGTAATCATGAGGTTGTGGGTTTGGGGGTTACAGCCTAAGGCCCAATCTTGTGTCCGTAGGAAAGGATCTTTACACTAATTTTCTCACTTCAGCCATAGACAGCAAAAGATCCTGCCCGTATTAGTTTTTTAACACCTGTAAAATGGCATTTTGCACTATCTGCTTCCCGTGAAGTTACATTGTTTCTGAATGTTTCTGAATGCCATCTGGCTGGAATAATAATGCAGATTGTAAAGTGCATAGAGTTTGCTGTTGAGTGGGAAGTACGCTATACAAATGCTATCTATTATTGTTATATTATTATTATAACTTTTTCTGTCTTTCTATTCTTGCTCTTTCTTTTTTTGTTTGTCGAAATTTTTCTATGCAGATTAACTGTTAGTACAATTTTCTTGGTGTCGTATTGATTATTCATCTTCAGTTACCTAAAAATATTTATGTAAAAGACAAAGGAAAGAGTGTGTATTGTCATAGATATCTGGATGTACAGATTCTTTGTAGAACATATTAGCAGCTTGACAACAGTGACTGGTATATGGATTTTAATTAAGGTTTAATTGTAGAAACAATCGAGACTTACCTGTAAGTTGATGATTGTTTCTGATTTTGACGATCTGTCGTCAGGAACGGAGTGGTTAACATATAACCACGGAGGGCCTGACCGGCAGTTAAGTTAAATTATGTTTTACAGACTGGGTTTAACATCATTCATTAATTGTCGTCCTGTTTTTATGTGTTTCTCAGAGGTGTTTTTTTAGTCCTGTTATTGGTTTTGACAGAGTTTTTATGTTCATTGTAAAGTTTGTCTGAGGACTTTTACAAGGACAAACTGTACCTTCCCGATGCTGTCAGCTGGGTAGAAAAATGGTGTTCACGGCATCATTCACTGTACTATTTACGTAAGAGTGGCTGGAAATGTCATTCTAATTGGTTGTCCTATTCACAGTTTTCACAATTTTATGTGCAACAGAGATACAGAGTCGTTCACAGTGCAAACTTTCATTTCTAATGCTTCTACTTTATCAACAGCAATTCTTGTTTCGATTTTGTTGTTTTTCAGCTTTCTAGTTCATCAAAATACTGTTTGAACTGAACCGTTTTTTGTGTGTGTGTTAAATGTGTAATAAGAGTACTGAGAGGGGTTTTTCGAATCCTATTTCGACTTTGGGGTTTTGCTCATCTGAGGTATAGCAAAACAAATCCCTGCAGACTATTTTTGTCTATTGTCAAGCCTAAATGATATGTTCATATTCACATTTGTTGACTTTTTATGAATCATTTTAATATCTTTGCGGCATGCATAGTTTTTCATTTTGTTAAGTACTGAAGTTCTCCATTTATCTTGACATCTGACAACTTGGAACATTTAGCTGAATTTCCTGTCGCCATGATTGGCTTAACCTTGTTTTGAAATTGAAGTCTTGACTCTTATAATCTTTGAAAAGAGACCCCCAAAAAAATCTTGGCAGGAGAAATTTTAAGTTTCCACATGGTTTTTGCCAAATTTAAGAATAAGTACTTCGTTAAAAAGGGAAATCTATATAATAGCTCAGTTAAAAACTTTCTCAAGAATATGATTCCAAAGATTATTTTTTGATTGAAGGTGGGGGTTAGAAGGGAAATTTATAAAGTTGTTTTTTTCTGGAAGCTTGGTTGTTTTTGTTCCTGTTTACTTTTGAGAAATATCTGTGTGTACTTTTCATCTTGTTGTGGGGTTAATTGCAATACTGAGGTTTTCCTTTGGTTTTGTTTTCTGCTCTTTCCTTCATCATTTTGGGTTTGAGTTGAATGAATTCTCTGTGTTAGATTTCAATGACAAAAAGCTTCTCTTTAGAGTTTCTGACTTTTAGTTCATGTTTATTTCTCTATTCTTTTTTTTTCCGGAAGTGTTGTGCTGGTCTCTTGCAATCTTTATTGAGCTTATTTCCTGGACAAATGCTGAGTTATAGTTTTCTATGGTTGTTACGTCAGAATATGTTCTGATGTACAGAGGAAGAGTTCTTTGATAGGGGGGAGGGGGGGGTGAACATGATTGTGTGACATCAAAAGAATTTTGCATTTAAACAATTAAAATCATAATGGTGCATAGTTTTATTTTCTACATTGTTGTTTAAAAAAAACAAAAACTATATTGATAAGATGTTACATGTTCCTAAAAAACATGTTTACTGTTATCGCTAATAGAAGCAAATGAAGGTTTTGGATTCCTTCCAGTCTTTTGTAATAAGTACAGATAGTTTGATTTCTCCTTCCTTTTTAATGCAAGGTTACAACACTAAAATAATAACTAAGGTTGTTCTTACAGCAGTTACTAGTAATGAATTTGAGAGATTTATTTTTTATCTCCACAAGAATACACATGTTTAAACTGTAATATTGAACGTTTGTTTCCGTTTTGTGTACAATTTTGTCATCTGTATATCTTCAGCAACTCTTTCCCTTTTGTTTTCAGTTTCTTTTACTTTTATCTTTATTGCATGTTGATCACACTGGGCAGGGATAAAAGATTTTCTTTAACGCTCAAAGTGTAGATAGTCAATAATCAGAAGCTTATTATTGTTAAAACCCCCCAAAAATGCTATTTGAGAGTGAAATGTTGGCATTTTGAAAAGCAATAAATATAAATTGACTTGTAATGTAAATGCTGAGTGGCTTTAAAATGTTTAATCCTTACTGCTGCTTGCAGTGATAAAGGCACATGTCTCTATTCTAAGTATTAATTTTAGAGAAACTTTGCTTCCCCCCCCCCCAAAAAAAAAAAAGTCGTGCTGTATCTTTTTGCACAATGTCTTTTTTATTTTGTTCTATATGATCACTTTAAATGTTTCCCGGAACTTACTTACAGAGAAGCAGCATCTATGGTGCGATGATTACTTTCAGAGAAGTCGTATTTGTGGTGCTGGGACATGAAATGAGAGAAGTTTTTTATTATCTCTCTAGACCATTTACGCTTACAGTATAACCTTTAAGGAATGTTTATAAATGCTGAGGTATGGGGAAATTTGATGGACAAACCAGGGAAGATGTTGTGACGTATTGAACTTATTTTTTCTGTCAAGACCGGTTGTTTGTTTGTTTGTTTGTTTGGGGGGGGGAGGGGGGAGATGAATGCCAAAGTGATTATTTTTGTTTTCTTGTTATCTCTTTTAGGTTTGTGAAATATCCTCAGTTTGAAAGTCTCACGGCAAACGTTCCCAAATGGGGGACATTTCTCGTTCTTATGCACCGTATAATTTTTAATGGGCTGATTCAACAATGTCACGCTCATAACTGTGCCTGAACTACAACAGAGAACTGCTGCTTTTTCTTTCCTAATCCTTACTATCGTCATTTTTCCTCTACTTCTTTTGTACAGGGGCGAAGGCTGACTTGTTTGACAGGGTAATCAAAATGAGATGGGACCAGATAGGGCCTGGAGATATCACACTCACACAAGTCACAAGAATCTTATGGCACTGAAGGCGGCAAATCTGAGTTGTGAATGAAAACAAATCCTGAATTCATGTTGTATGCATATTGAACCGCTAAAATAATCGGGAAAGTATTTCATTAAATATTTATTCTAACTAACCTTAAATTTAACTTTAGATTTGAACACACTAGCACCAAGGAAAGAAGCAGAGATGTCAGTACTACAATGGCATGTTATACCAGACAGCCGAAACACTTTGGTAGAGCATGCCAATTATTAATTTTTTATTTCACATTTGGCTGTTTTTTGTCTAGCTTTTCGCGGCCAGGAGCCGGTGTCATAATCGAGGTCACGATCTGATTATAGGACATTAAAAAGTCGAGGGGAAAAAAACAAGCACTCGCAGCAGTCAAGATATTATTAGGAGTTAGTTCCCCTCACATTTGTGAGGTATACTCGACCAGTGTAATAGTTAGCTTACATAATCAGCGTGTGGGGCTGCTTATAACTGTGGCTCAAAAGGGGTGAACAGGGTATAGGTGGCAATGACACAGTTTTGACTTCTATGCACATGTTCCCTTCAACTCTATTGGTAGACTCTTCCAGCCTCACTTTAAGCTTACTTAATCAAAGCTTGTGACTGCTTATGGAGTGGCCCGATAGGGGCGAACAGGCTATTTCTGTGGCAATGAAACGGTTTTGAAGGTTAGGTATAGTCTATTGTTCATTGGTGATTGTGAACGTCTTTTTACATTTAATTTATGAGGTTTACGTCTATGGGTGAATTTGACTGCGACAATGTTTCAAAATTAGGAAGGAAAGCAGTGATTATTTGATTTTATAGACGCTTCGCCTCTGCTTTTTTATGTTTGTGACCGCTATTTCCGGGGTGCCTTGATAGTGGAAGCATGTGCTGTCGAAGCTAGAGAGGTGAGCAGAGTAAGTCTGATTCCCTGTAAGGACTTCTCTTTTGACATCCCCCCCTTTGCGCTCATATGACCTTATGCAGTTACGAGCGCTGTAAAACCTCTACTAAAACAAACAAAAACATAGAGAGAACTCAATATAAGAATAATTATCCATGACTGACCTATTTTGTTTCTCTCTCCTGTTGAGATTTTTTTTTTTTTGTCCATGGGGTTGTCGGTTGTTGTATGTTAATTCATTTATTTAATATAGTTGGACTCTGTTTGCACTGACAACTTCTTTTGTTGAACTTACAATGACTGATGAATTGTCATAGTCTGAGACATTTACTTGAAGCATAGGTTTACTTATTTTTTCTTTTCTTTTCTCTCTTTTCGCTTTAAAATCAGGATATTTTTAAAATGTATTTTGTCAGTAGTCAGTAGACCTAGCAAATGAATTTTGTTCTATCACTGAAAACACCTTTAAAGAACAAATTACAATGTTACATCATTCATATGGCCAGTGGGTTGGACTCTTTTTGTTGGTAATTTCAATTTTGTTTTCTACTCTAGTTTTATTCCCAGGTTTTTCTAGGCTATTACAAGTGACAAAGATTACAATTCTTGCAGTGTGGGAAAAAATAATTCCAAAATGTGTTGCATGCCAACTTTTATATATGTCATGCCAATGTGCTGTCTATGCATTCTCATCAAGCTGCAAGCTGGTTTTATTTTTTCACAGATTGTTTTGGGTTAGGGCATTGTTGTTGCTCTTGTGGACTGAAACCATTACTTTCTGGATGCCCTAATTTTTTTATTTTTAGGGTAAAGTGCCTTTGCCTAGTGCAGTATATGCAATTGTTTATCATCCTTTGTACTTTTTTCCTCTTCCACATTAGTTTGGGAGAAATCTAAAAGAGCATTTTCAAAATTATGCTTCTGCTTTTAAGGTCCATGACCCCAAATGGATAAAAAGAAAGTATCTTGTTCTTTAATTTTTTCTTAACAGTTAAAGACAATTTGAAAAATATTCAATCCTGGTCCTTTTGCTTAGGTTTTGCTTTAAGTTCTTCACCAAAAAACAACATTTTAACAGAAAAAGATTCAGCTGAAATTTGAAGATTTTGTTTGGTTCAGGTAAAAAGTATTTTCCAAGTTGTTGTACTGTTGGCACTTAATTGTGTGTACTGACAGTCCAGCTCTGGATATATTATGTACATGCATGTACTGTCAGTCAAATGTACTCGTAACATTCACAGTGTGATGTATGGAAAGGATTTTTGGTTAAAGAATGCAATCTTTTCTAGATATAAATGCTTCAAGTTATTTTATCCTCTGTGCTCTTTTATGTTACAGTGGCATTCACTCCAGGAAAACTCACCACAGGAAGCGGGAATTTTTGTTGGCAAAGTTTATTTTTAGAAGTTTTGTAGAGTTGTCAGTTATTGAATTATTAATTAATTGGGTCTCTGGATGAAGGATATTTTTTTGAATACTTTTATCCTTGATAAGGAAAAAATGTGAAGCTCCGTGCACCAAACTGTAAGTGGAGAAAATTTGACGGTACACTGTGTATCTTGTGGTAGTGATCAGCTTATCACCACTTGTTCTTCTCTTCCTCTGTAGTTGTTTAAGTATGTATATGTGGGTGAGAAGTAATTTATGAGAGATAGAGAAAGCAAAAACTATGTGATTAGTGGGGGTGATCTACAGTCTACAGAGCAACATTGTATGAGAAGTTGAGGGCAATGCGGGCGCTAGTGCTCAACTGAGGCAGTCTTTCCATGCTCAGTAATTCTAATGTGTCCTGGAAGTGGCATAAACTGGTGTAATAGTTTAAGTGTTCTGACCCTCAAGTGGAAGCCTTGCCTTACACAGTTGATTTGCTATATGGAACTGAACCAAGACTCCACATCATACAATCTGTCAGCAGGTGAAACAATATCAAGCTGGTTATGTTAGGCATACATTTTGATACATTAAAACAAAAAAAGGTACCAATCAGGACCATTGCTGTATTTGTTTTCACCTCAAGTGAGTTTTTTAGGAATGTATTTCGAGCGTAATTCAGCTAGTTTGTTATATGAAATTGAGCCAAGACTCGACATCACAGTCTACCAGCACATGAAATAATATCAAGTTGGTTATGTTAGGCGGGCATTTTGATAATTAGAGCCCCCAAAAAAACAACTACAATTCAGCTTTTGTTTTTACCTCTAGTGAGTTTTGTCAAAGTGTATTTGAAGTGAACTCCACTCTTTTTTGCTGATTTATCTTTAAGATGCTCCCCTCACATGTCTGTGAACTGTTTGAGTACATCCACCACTTTTTTTTTGTACCAGACAGATGTAACAAGTTTTGTTTAACTGGATGTCCACTTTTTTCCTCTTCTCACAGACTTTTTTTGTTGTTTTAAGTTAAGAAGCAGGGGGCCAACAAAATGTTTTTCTTAGCATTTTTTTACTCCCTTGAAAATTCACTTTTTATATTTTCTTGCAGTGAATATCAGCAGCAACTTTTAGAAGAAGGCGTTTGTTTCATTTTTGCCCTAATGTTTTCTTGATCATCTGGCAGCTTTCCGGTTTCCTGGAGTTGTGGGATTGTTCCATATATTTTTCTTTCCTGAGAAGGCACATTTTTTTATCGGCCGTCTTATGTCTTTCCCTTCCCCCCCTTTTTAGATATCAATATTGTGTCTCAACCAAAAAACAGAAATGCGCTGAAGCGCTCTGCAGGTGGAAGATCTGTAAACGAAGCGTAAGTAAAACATGATTTTTTTTTACTGTAGGCCAGATGATTCATAACATTGATGTAAGACAGATCAAGGTAACTTTGCTTTTTGCTTTCATTAATGGTCATTTTTGAAAGACATTTTTATGGAAACAGGCTCTAATTTAGAGTATCACTTAAACCTTTTCCATATCGTAGTTAATAGACATTTAACTTCATTGTATTTTCCCTTTTTTTTACACACTCGTTTTTTATAAAAAGCAGAGGAAAGAACTTTCTTAAAGAAGAAAAAATTTAGTGTATCTAGTTTCCTTTTTCATTGATTGTGGAACTATTTTGAGATATGTGTCAACGTTTTTATATCTATGTGAACAATTTCCAAGTGCTGTTTTTGTAATCATCTTTTGCTGAGCATGGTAAGTTGCAGGTTTTCTTTCTTTTTTAAATGTGTTCTCATTATTTAGTGGTTTCATAATTAAAAGCTACATTCAGGCAGTTTTATGTCATTTTTGCTCTTGATAGTTCTCTCAGTTGATTTCTCAGGTAATTTATATTTTTTCTGTTTTTTTATCATAAATCATTGGAATAGGTATACGTTTTTATTTTCATTGTTTGCTATGACACTTGTTAAACGTTTGGCTACATCTCATTACACAATAGATACATTTTTTTTCTTTGAAGGAAGTTTTGGGTATCAATAGTTTGTATTGCTCAAAGAATTTGCGCAATTTACTTTCTTTGTCCATTGCTGTAAGCATTCAGAAGTTGACACATTTTTAGGAGAGAAATTGATGCATTGTTTCTGTTGTTAAATTTTTTTTCTTAAGGAGAATTTCCTATCCAGAACAGTTTCAAACATTTTTTGTGTGTGTCTGAAAGTTATCAGGCTTTGGCATTAGGTTGTGGTTGTGTTTTCTCTATGTGACAATGTTTTGGCCTTTTGATGTAAGTCGGTTTGATTTTCTTCTGTGTCATTTAAGAAAAAAATGAAGATAGAAATCAAGGTTTATATGTTTTATTGGGGCCATGCTTTAGTTTTCAACAAGTTATATTTGTCACATCTGTAGTATTTTTTTATTTTTTTTTTGGGTTGTTTTTGTTTTGTCCATGGTGTTGGAGTGGTTTGTTATTCTGTGGGATTTTTGTCCTTTTGTCACTGCTGGTTTGTGATCAGTGTAAAGGACATCTCTATCTTGTTCATATCTTCCAAGGAGGAAATTTTGGTTTTTGTCTCATGTGTTTTTCAATTTTTCCCAGTGTCACAACTGGAGATGCGGTTGATAGCAAATTGTCAAATAGAAGTATACAAATACGTACACACTCATAGATTTTAGTATTTGTGCTGAATGTTTGAATTATCATTGATTACTATTTTTGCAATTGTGTATTTGTCTATTGCTATTTTTAGGTTTTCTGTTTAATATACCGATGGTCAAGGATTATGATTGTTCTTAACAATGTGCCTATTTAATGTTACTTTGACAGTCAGCCAAAGAAACCTCGTAATGAGAATGTGGGCTCCAATCAATCACTGCAGAGGACCTTAGTGACCCTCAGTGGCAGCTCGGACTCAAATAAAAGAGTGAGTCATGTTGGGAAATTTAAGTCTTCAATAGAGTTGATGAAAGGGTGAGAGTCTCGGTGAGAGAAAGAAATGAAGTTCATGTTGATTCATGTTTTTTTTTTTTTTTCCAATGACAAGTATGTTGGTATTTGTATTTTTGATTGGAGAGAAATTCAGTGCTCTTCATTTTCAAAGTGTTCCAATTAATTGTTATCGTTTATGATTATTATTGTGTCCTAGATTCTTGTTTTTGCATTTGAGATTGCCTTTTTAATTATTTTGCTGTACCAAGTTTCAACTGTTTGATTGTCATAAAGTCGAAAGTCAAGAGACTGTACAATGACAGGAAGGAGAACTGGTTCATGGCTTCACATTGTACTTTGTTATTAGAATGTAGTTTCTGTTCATATAAGCAAAGTGTTGATCAAGTAAAGGGAGAAGAAAGGGTGCTAATAATACTTTTGGCCATTTTTTTTTTCTCCAGACTGCTGCAAACAATGCTGTGAAAAGGGCTCTAGCCACAGTATCCAAAAAAAATGTATCTAAGCCTCCACCCACAGTGAAAAACTCTGCACCCGCCTCCAAAACTTTTATGGCACGTAAAGACAGTGGGGCTAGCCAGCCAGCTGCCGTGCGGAGTACATGTAAGGAGGTTTTTATTTTTCTGGTGGTTATATTTTACTGTTCTGTGTGTTCAGGGGCGAAGGCTGACTTGTTTGACAGGGTAATCAAAGTGAAATGGGACCAGATAGGGCCTGTAGATATCACACAATAATCTTACTCGAGGCGGCGACTCTGAGTTGAGTTGTGAATGAAAACAAATCCGGAATTCATATTGTATGTTCAACCGCCAAAATAATCGGGAAAGTATCTTATTAAATATCAGTTCCCACTAAAAATTAAACTTAACTTTAGATGTGAATACATAAACATAAAGCAAAGAAGCAGAGATGTCAGTACTAGATCTATATGTTATAGATCTACCAGTGAGTCTAACTCTTTGGTAGAACATGACAATTATTATTTTTTAAATTTCACATTTGGCTGTTTTTGTTAGCCTTTCGCGGCCAGGAGCTGGTGTCATAATCGAGGTCACGATCTGATTATAGGACGGTAAAAAGTCGTGGAAAAAAAACAAGCACAAGCAGCAGTCAAGAGATTATTAAGAGTTAGTTCCCCTCACATGTGTGAGGTAGACTCGACCAGTGTTAGTTAGCTTACTTAATCAGGGCTGGTGATTGATTTTAACTGTGGCCCCAAAGGGGTGAACAGGGTATATGTGGCAATGAAACAGCTTTGACTGCCATGCACATGTTCCCTTCAACTCTATTCCAGCCTCACTTTATTTGTTGATTACGAACGTCTTTTGACATTTAATTTATGAGGTTTACGTTTAAGGATGAATTTGACAGCGACAATGTTTCAAAATTAGAAAGGGAAGCAGTGATTATTTGATTATATAGACGCTTCGCCCCTGTGTGTGTTTTTTTTTTACTGGGACTTTATATCCCATTCAGCCCAGTTGGCACTATCAGTGATTATAGCAGGATCAAAGTCCACTTCCCATGTGATCTAAATTGTGTCGATGGGGATGTAAAATACCCACATTTAAAACAAAAAAAGTATTATTCCCTCTTTTTGTTACCTCTTGTTGTCTTCTCTTTTTTTTTTTTTTTTGAGCTTTCATATCTTCCCTGCGGTGCTTTTCTAATTCATAACTACTAGCCTCTTTTGAAAGAGTATTAAAGTAAGTTGGACATGTCCTATTTTATGGAAAAATTCTTTTTCAAAATTAAATGTTTTTGCTTGTTGCCCTAGGGCCTGATGTTTTGATCTGCGGAGTGTGCAAGATGCAGTTTACCAGTCTTCACAGTTTGGCCCAACACAAGAAGATTCCCTGTCAGTTACGTCTCAGTACGCAAGCCAGAGATGATTCAAACTCTCCAGGTAATTTTTTTTTTCCTATTTAATTTTGTCAGTTTATGTAAAATCTTTGTCCTCCTGCTTCTGTTTGTAGGCTACTATTCTTGTACTCCTCTGTTACATAAGCGTTATTACTTTGCATCTGAGTGCCCAGTTGTGTGGATCCCCACGGGGCAGCATCACTGACTGTAGTGTCTTTAGGCCATTCCCAAAGGGGGACCATTTCTCGTTCAAGCACAGTAAAATTGTAAATGGGCTGATTCATGTCACGCTCACAACTGTGCCTGATCTGCAACAGGGAACTGCTGCTTTTTCTTTCCTGATCCTTACTATTGTCCTTTTCCTCTACTTCTTTTGTATGTTTGTCACTCTCTTGTGACCTGCTATTTTGGGGTGCCTTGATAGTCGAAGCAGACCTTGTGCTGTTGAAGCTAGAGAGGTGGGCAGTGTAAGTCTGATTCCCTGTAAAGACTTCTCTGTTGACACTCACCACTTGGCGCTCATATGACCTTATGCAGTTGCGAGCGCCGTAAAACCCTGTACTGTAATAAAATAAAATTTTAAAAGTTGTGTGGACGATTGATGGATGCTCTGGTGTGGTTTGCTCCTTCTTTCCTATTAACCATGTATCATCCTTATCTTTCCTCCTTTTCTTTGTATGTTACTATCTATTAGCACCTCTAATCTTTGGCACTTATATGACCTTTTTGTGTTACAAGTGCTCTAAAACTTACTGAAAGTAAAACTAAAACAGCCTATTGGCGGTTGAGTATTGCAAGATCTGGTAAGAAAGTAAGACTTCCAACAACTCTTTCATTAAATATCACCAGAAGCGTTGTTAAACCAAATGTTTCCCAACAGGTCAGAAGAAATAAAATCAATACAATTTTTTTAAATGTGATTTTTATGTTCATCGCCATTGTGCAAATTCAACCAACTAATTGAGCGGTCAAATTTTTTGATTTGCACTTTAGTTGGAGAGGCCTCCTTTTCTCTTTGAATGAAATGTGAAGATGAGAACTTTGTTCTTTAAGAAATTATTGTTTACTGGCTTATATTTCTTATTCCATTCATTAAAAGAATTATATGCTTTTTGACATTCTGCGTGTTTCTTATTTACGTGATATGAAACTATATTTATGACAACTCGTGCAGGTGGAGACAATGGTGAGCCAGATATCTTGTTGTGTGCCAGTTGTGATGCTCAGTTCAACTCTGGCTGGGCTTTATGCCAACATTGCACACAGGAGCATAAGATGAGCATTTATAAAACAGAGGTGAGTAGCGTGTTGTCTGTTCTCTTTTAGACCCTGATTTGTGTCAAATGATGTAATGTGGGTGGTTGGCAGGTGTTCTGGTATGGGGTGTGGTTAGCTCTGTCTTTTCTATTAAACACTTGTCATCCCCATCTCTCTTCTTTACTGTCTGTGTTCATTACTCTAACACCTCTAATCTTCAACATTTGTATTACCTAATTGTGTTTTAAATACAGTAAAATGATAAATAAAACAAGTAGCTAATTTGACTATTAGCTGTCCGGAAATGAAATGTTATGTTTACTTCCATTTGTTGGAATATGCTTTCATATCTTGTATAGCCTGGGGAGGGGGCACAGGCCAGAAGGATTTTTGTAGTTTTCCGTGTATTTTTCCCTAGGATGAGTAGTGAATAAAACTTATCTCTGAAATAATTTTTAAATATAATTCCATGCTGCAAGCAGGGGGAACAGTTCTTTGAAGGCCTTCTCTTCCTTCAAATTTTTATGTGCACCAGACTTCTGCAATGCGAAGATCTGCTTAGAAATTCTTGTCAGTGATTTTGCTCTAATTCAACTCTGTAAGCCGCAGGGTAATCTATGTGTTGTGCTTCAAATATTGGGGGATATACAGAGCTGCCAACCTCACCCGAAAATTATGTATTCATGCGTTTTTTTAAAACTTTTGTATGCTTTTTATAAGACTTTTTTATACATTGTACATCTTTTTCATGTCAGCCGGGTAGCATAAGGATTTTAGATTTCATATTCTTCCGCCTGTGCGACAAATATCTCCCTCGATAAGCGTTATTCGATAACCTCTTGTTCCTGCTGGTCCCGTGTCTGAGCGTCGCTATCGCTTTTAACTTGTGTGTACCGCGTGAGCTACGTTGCGTGTACAAAGTGGGACAAATGTGTGCATGCCGGTCTGCTTGTGTCTTGGTACCACAACATTTCACTTACTATTTAAGATCTTACTCTTTTTTACCTAATCTTACTCTTTTTCACCATCGGTTGTACTCTTTTTACTTAATGTGGGTTGGCAGCCCTGGCTATAAACTCCACTATGGCAAGTTTATAGCAATCCATTTTGACGTTGTCCTGTGCCTTTCTTCTGGTAATTTGGATTAGCCCTTTGTCCAACACCTCGTCTGTCGGAATTTGAGCCCAGTACATCTACATAAAGTAAGGGTCATGGGTCTTGGCTGTGAACAGTTTAGGCGTGGTCATTTGAGAAATATTGCCATAGCCATATTGACTTGACAGGGTTTTGTCTAGCTCATGGTTCTATCCCCCTGTGACGTTTTATGGCTCTGCTGTCATCATTCATCGGTGAGAAATTAGAATCTTGATGGTAATAGTAAAAGTTTACCCGTCCAAGGTCTCTTGTTAAACTATGAGGCAATAAAGGGTTAGAGATGCTATCTTTCTTTTCACTCTGCAAGTTAACGAAGTTCCTGTGTTTCATTTGGCATTGTTGGAAAGACATTTTTCTGGACATATTTCCTCATTTTGTTTGTCCTTGTTTGCATAAGTATGAAGTGGGTAATTGGTTGATATTACAGTACGCTTACTACTTCCTTCCAGTACTTCTTTCCCCATATTCATAGTGGGTCTTATTTGGTCCTGGTATAGTATGACAGTTTTTTAAGTTGACTCGCTACACACTAAAAATCAAGTCAGAGCTTGTCAGAAACTTTACTTGAGCTCTGTGTCTTTTAAGAAATTTCCGCTCAGGCAGGATTGATTGTCCAATTGATTCCAGCACAGGACCCTGTTTTGAAAAAATAATCCTTGTCAACTGCTCCTGAGGTCAAGCAGGGGAACACAAAGAAAGATCTGCCAAGCATAGATTCAAAATTAAAGTTTTAATTAAAAAACGTGAATATTTAGCTCTTTGACAGAGAGGTATGAAGATTCACGGAACAAAGATGGGTTGTGCCACCCAACAAGCTGTCAACAGCAGTGTTCTGTTCCCATAGATAAGACATAGGAAAACCAGCCTAGGATTGTGGAGATCCGAACTGTTGAGGGTGTCACAAACCAGAAGGCCCAGAATCACTTTCATCTGGTTAACTCGGGGGGGGGGGAAGAGCTGGCAAAGCCTTAAAGTTACCATCATTCGAGCACCGCAGGCAGAACTGTGCAACAGCAATTACGATCTGTGTCTGAAGATATTTGGGGATATTGCCTACTATATCTGTAAAAAGCACGTTGGTTTGTAGAGTAGCAAAGCAAACTCCACAGAACAAAAGTCGACAAAGACAGAGGGGAAAACCTTAGCAACAGACTGAGACACCTTAGAAATATAAATACATAATGAAAACTACTGAAAACAACATCAACAGAAGAGGAGGAAAGCCCGAGGACGCTTCAAGTAAACTAAAACAAGGAGCAAGACACATGGCACTCAGTAACATCGACCATAAAAACGTCTCCGTTTCAGTAGTACTTGTCTTAAAACCCGCGTTTTTACTGGAAATATTTAATTTTCGCAACGAATACACATTGTGTGCACTGATATTGTATCTAAGTACAATAAACTGCATTTTTCACCACCTTAGGTTTAATTTATTTTGTAATTTTAACCTATTGAAAGCTTATTATTGCTCATTGGAAATCCCCAAAAAACAGGCACCCTCTCGTGCAGCTACCTTTCGGCAGCATCAAAAGTAAGGGCGTTTTTAATTAATACAAAAGCAACCTGAATTCTTTCAAATTTTATCCCATTATGAGAGGTCATGCATTAATGGGTTACAGTTCATGTGAGAGTTCTGTTTGCTTTGGTTTTTTCAGTTCCCATTGACTCGATTATTTTTCGACTGTGACTGTTCTATTAGACTTGTTAAATAGCATAGATGTTTTTAAAAAGTTTCATTTTTCCATGATTTGCTGCTAATTATACATTTTTTAATTAAGGAATTAAAGCATTCTTACCTTCATCCGTCAGGTCAAGACTGACAGGGCAGCGAAGGAGAACGCCTCGGGGGCTAAGTCTGAAGTTGTAAAATAATCTTCACAAGCATCACCACTTACAAGCTCAGGAATGGTGCAAGAATAGTGTTTTGAGGGCTGGAAATCAAATTTACATTGTTGATCTGATTGTATTACTCTGAATATACTTTTATGGATGACTTGAAAGTTTGAGGTGCATTGAATGCTATTTTGGAGGAATGGGGACTTTTTTCATGATTGAAGTGCAACAGGCCTCTCTAATGATGAACACATGCTGATTTTATTTTCATTTTTCTTCTTTCTTCCCCCCCCCCCCCCCCCCCCCATTTTTGTGTGAATCGATTGCCATCAGTTATACATGTTTCTGTATGTAAGGTTACATTTCACAAGAGAATGTGTATGTAGTATGTTTTGGGACCTGATCTTATTATTTACTATGTTGATAAAACTCGTTGAAAAAGTTTGTTTTCATATTTCATGTCTACTGTGATTGGTGGCAATGTTAAGGTTTCATGAATTTTATAGAGTTAAATGGTCTTTAAATTCAGGCTTTTGCTGTTGTGATGATTTGTATGGATTCATTATATCATTTATATTCATTAGAATTAGAACAGCAAATGAGGTTGTTGTTTTTTTTTAAATTTTATATTAAGTGATTAAAGATTGGGTGAACAGGGGGAGGGGGTAGGGTAAGTGAAAGAGAAAGATAGCCAAGACAGTCTATTGTGTATCTGCATTAGTTTTGGTGACTAAGTCTTGTTCAGTCTTTGAAATTAGAATAGAAGTGCATAATTTGCTGAAAAAGTATATAGAAATATCATTTCTACGCCTTTGTTGAAGGGCAAAATATCCCAGAGCCTAGAACGGTATATTCAAAATTCATGAAACTTGTGATATGGCCAGTATTTTTTTTGTAGTAATATTATTAGTTTCATAATTCAAAGATCAGGTTTAGAGGGTGAAGTTTCCCCATTGTTGTTTCAGCACGCTTTTTCTTTCCTCATCCTTACTATCGTAATTTTTCCTCTTCTTCTTTTGTATGTTTGTCACTACCCCCCCACCGGGCAGTGCCACTGACTGTAGTGTCGTTAGGCCATTCCCAAAGGGGGGACATTTCTCCTTCAAGCATAGTAGAATTGTAAATGGGCTGACTCATGTCACACTCCTAACTGTGCCTGATCTACAACAGGTAACTGCTGCTTTTTCTTTCCTGATCCTTATTATTGTCATTTTCCTCTACTTCTTCTGTATGTTTGTCTCTCTCTTGTGACCTGCTAGCTATTTCCGGGGTGCCTTGATAGTCGAAGCAGACCTTGTGCTGTTGAAGCTAGAGAGATGAGCAGTCTAAGTTTGATTCCCTGTAAAGTAAAGACTGCTCTGTTGACACCCACCCCTTGGCGCTCATATGACCTTATGCAGTTGCGAGCGCCGTAAAACCCTCTACTATTTTTTTTTTTTAATGTTTGTCACTCTCTTGTGAACTGCTAATTCCGGGGTGCCTTGATAGTCGAAGCAGACTTTGTGCTGTTGAGGCTAGAGGGGTGAGCAGAATAAGCCAGCCTGATTCCCCGTTTGGGCTTCTCTGTTGGCATCCACCCCTTGGCGCTCGTATAACCTTATGCAGTTGCGAGCGCTGTAAAACCTTACTAAAAACAAAGATACTAAAACAGGGGGGGGGGGGCATATATTTTAGTTTTCTGCTTTTGAGTTTTTACTTGAAATAAGAAGAAAGTATTGAACTTCCACTCCTACAGAGAAATGGGACCACTGGTGCTTTGACATGCCTTAATGTGAATTGTATTGTAAGGGGAAAGTATGCAACATGTGACTACTGTCTCCCAGTGGCGGCTCACTTGCTGTGTTGTTCATACTTTTTCTTATATTGTTTTGTCTGTTTCACTAAAAGGAAACGGATTTACTTGAAATAATGGCTTTATGAGCTTTCTTTTTATCCGTTCTTGAGCGCTCAGATTATTTAGTTGGTTTTATGTTGGGTTATGGGGCAGTTGACCCCGGTTCAAATCCCTTACAGGAAGTTCCTGAATTTTGGTTGTTAGGGGAGTTTTTGGGCTGTCCGCCTATTAGGCTTGATTCTGGAGGAGATAAGACATTTAGAATTTAGAAGTCTTGAGAAGTTTTGCCGCTGAAATAACCTTGTGTCATTTATAAGAGTGTTTAACACATACCAAGTGAAAATGGAGAAATTTTAAGAAAATAATTTACATTTAGTCCACGGTTGGAAGTTTATGTAAGATTACCCTTTGTTTTCCATTATCAGTACTACTAGTAGTACTACTAGATCTAGTCAAAATAGTAAGTTAACTGTTTAATTTGCACTCTAGCACACTATTTTGTAAGTAATGTGGTGGTATGCCTGGTGCTGAGTGAATGCAAGTGGGGGAGTTGTCACAGCTAAGAGCTTGCCGGGCAGTTGTAGTTTGAATGAGTACTCTTTGTGATCAGTGAGTTTGATATAATTAGGTGCATGGATGCCATTGACACTTATAGTATACTTGTAAGTAATAAGTATTGGCATTTGGACAAAGGAAACAGAATGGCAGTGGTTGGAGGCTGCTACTGGTAGGTCCTACTTCTTTACTTTCCTTCTGTTGTTTCTGTCTGAGTTACTTTTTCCCAGCACTAAATGACCATTAATGTGTTGATGTGATTCTCCTTACTCAATCAAAACAAACAGACTTGATGGAATGTTAGATTTTATTCGGTTCCATTTTAAGGAATTGAAATCTGACTTACATGGAAAGATGTCGCTTTACATGTCCTGGAAATTTCTTATAGGCTCGTGTATAATTCATGTCAACTGCCAGACCTTTGCTATTGCCAGAAAGAAAATGGGTTGGGGGGTTTTTCAGATCGCTTTCCCTGCCTAACATATTTATAGAAAAAAAGTTGAGACTTCTAAAGAAAAATGTATGGTCTCCTCGTCATTTAGTCATGGTTCTGATTTTATCCTTCACTGTACAAATCAAATAATCATTACGGTGCAGCCTTGAGCACTTAATCGGCAGTGAGGGAAAGCTTGTGTCATTGAATGGCAGCTGAGATCAATCATTGTGTCATGTGTCTCTTTGCCTTATACATGTGCATGTTTGGAACCATCGACTCCTGTCATCTGAAATTTCTGTTATGTACTTGTTTTTGGGGGAATTTTTTTCATTTGCAATGAGTGTCAATACATTATGTTCATTGTATCGAATGTTGTTCATCAGTTCTGTTTGTGTTTTGATTCTTTTAATAGTGTCAAAAAGTAAAATGATTATATTATAAAATATATAAATGATAAATCATCCAGTTCTTGCTCAGTGTTTTGTAATTTGTAATTCTTAGTCTGGAACTCTTGTTTTTCAAACTTTGATCCCCATGGCTGGATATTGGCCCCACCGAGGGTTAAATCCAAGTGGGGTGTTGGATTATTTTTCACTGTGATAAGCATAGATTTCCTGCTACTGGGCACTTTATTCATTTTGTCCCATAATAATATCCTTCGGGTTTTCACCTTCAAATAAAGTATAATCATGTTGAAATATAACCAGCCTTCAGTAAACTCCAGTTCTACAGTATTTATAGTAATCTATACAGTTGGTGTCTGTGGTTACTGATTGAAAAACTCGCTGGGTCGCGGCGACGCGACAGCTCAGTTAGATCATGCTAGATGTTGAAGTCTATAACTTATGATGTTGTTGCAAGTCCCCATTGAAGTGATGTGGAACCTGGACTGTTTGAGGTGTGTGGACTGGCCTCTGTGGTGTAAAGGTTGGGTGCTTTGTGACACTTTGTCATGGCATGGAGAAGACCTGAGTTAGATTCCCATGTTGGGAGAATTTTTATTGAGCTTCTCGGTCTTTCTGCTGGGGCATTGGATCCCTTTCAGCCCAGGCAGGGTGTAGGTCCAACTTTTAAATGGTCTTAATTGTGATAATGGGAATGTAAAACATGTGTATTAAGAGAAATGTTTCGGGGAGCTTTTTTCTGTCCACTTTGCTAACTCCACAGGAGTTCAACTTTGAAGAAGAAGAGATTCTGCCTAAAAAATTTCTTTGTTGACACCCTGTCAATACTATCAAATTCCCTAATGCCTGAGTATTCGTAGTGGGACCTGTCTTCTCATCAAGTTATTCTCTCCTCTGAAAATGAAAGTAAATCAAAGGCGACTTGGGACAAGGCTGCAAACTTCGACTTTGTGTTATAATTTTTTTAAATCACTAATGCGTACATCATGTGTTAACTCATTTTTCAGCCTTTTAACACATGCTCAGATTCTCTCTAATCAGTTTTGGAGTCCTGTGGAATTTAAAGAACAACTGTTGTCGCAGAAGGCTTAGGTTCAACTCTCATGTGTGGATGTTTTTTTATCGAGAAACTCCATCTGTGTGCTGGTGCATGTCATGCTTATAACTGTACCTGAACTGCATACGGGGAACTGCTGCTTTTTCTTTCCTTATCCTTACTATCGTCATTTTTCCTTTACTTCTGTTGTATGTTTGTCGCTCACTTGTGACCCGCTATTTCCGGGGTGCCTTGATACATGTAGTCGAAGCAGCAGACTTTATGCTGTTGAAGCTTAAGAGGTGAGCAGAATAAGCCTGATTCACTGTATGGGCTTCTCTGTTGACTGACATTCACCCCTTGGCGCTCTTTGATTTGTGTGTATAGAAGGGGGGGTCCTAAAATTTTTGTCAAGATAATCTGTACTTACTGTGGTAATGGAAACAGGTCTTTCCATGGTCACTTCAATCAAAACAGATCGCACAAATAATACAATTTTATTTCCAATACAGAGGATAAATAACACAAACATGTACTTTTGGTCATCGTAAATTTATTATACATATTAGATCTATGCAAACTCTCTTTCCACTGAAAATGAAGTTCTTTTTGTCAGCTTGAACTCGAAAACAAAGATTTGGGATTTGTGTAGTGGAGCTCATTATGCATGCAGTTTGCTACATTGTATTTTTGTAGTCATATAACATGTGTGTATTATCCAATTAGTTTGAAGAACATTTGTCATTATGTTCATCAATATGCGTTCAGAAATGTGCTTTTGGTTTCTGAAAAAGCACCACCAAAAAAACCCCAGTCACCTAGCCATACTGAGTATGAAATTATGCCGTCATTTATGTTATGTCATTAATGTGTCGATGGGGGCGTGAAACATCTACCATATATTTTTTTAAAGGATGAACAAAAAGATCCCCTTTCATCATTAGCTCTCCTCCCTTTTCTTTTCTTTTTTTTTTAAATTTTATTTTACGCTCGAGTAACACTTCCAACCTTTGGCACTTGTATAACCTATTTGTGTTGCAAATGCCGTTTAAAAAACCTCACTAAAAGCACTGTGGAGATTAGGCAATACATATACATCTTCACGGGAAGTCCCTTCACTTCAAGTAGTATCATTATTGATCAATGCGTGGTACTACTATTACTACTGTAGTTATAGTCTGGCAAGGATGGCTTCGGTGTAGTTTGACACCCTGGTGTAGACAGTGGGCACGTTGCCACAGGAATACTCGGACACCAGTCCCTCTAGGGTGTAGCGGCCGTTTCTGTCTGGGCACGCCAACATTCCACCATCGTCGTACTGTGAACATGGAAGGCATTATATTATATATATTCATGTATTAGCATTCTTGTACAGGAATTGTGTGTTGATGTTTCTCTTTTCTTAGGTTTGAGATAGACCTACACTTGCGCACTAGCGCGCACACGGCGCGCACAAGCTCTCATGCACACTCACATGGGCGCACACACAAACACACACTCTCTCTCTCTCTCTCTCTCTCTCTCTCTCTCTCTCTCTCTCTCTCTCTCATACACACACGCACTCACTCACACAACTTAAACACACACTCTCTCTCTCTCTCTCTCTCATACACACACGCACTCACTCACACAACTTAAACACACACTCTCTCTCTCTCTCTCTCTCATACACACACGCACTCACTCACACAACATACACATACTCTCACACAACTTACACACACACTCTCTCTCTCTCTCTCTCTCTCTCTCTCTCTCTCTCTCTCTCTCTCTCTCACACACACACACACACACACACACACTTACACACACACACGCACACGTATGATGTAACTCACCAGACAGGCACCGGCCTGGGTCTGTGTCGGGTCTGTACAGAGGACGTCCTGGGGGACAACTGTGCTTGTTGGGTTACCGCTCACTGCACTTAGGATAGCACTACACACCGTGGTGTCCATCTGCTGGACACGGGCCGCTCGGAGAACCTGGCTCACTGCTCGGACAGGAAAGAGTGGCATAATTATCATTTGAGGCACGACACGGAGGAATCAGGCTCTCGTCAATTTTTGGGCATACCTGTCCCCGTAGAATTATGCAAATTTAGATGGCCAAATTATGCCCAAAAAAAAACAAATTATGCAAGTTACCGTAACACCATTTGCGACATGTTTTACACTTTTTCAACACGAATTTTCATGATTTTCATGTTTTATGTACAGAAAAATGTAAAACAGAACATATCAGTATCTGTAGTTTGTGTATTTGGAAAAAAAACAATACACATCAGTAAAAAAAACAAACAACCAAAAAATATCTCAGTAACTTTCACCTGTAGATCTAGATCTATTTCTGTAGGGGAAATAAAAATGAAAAAAAAAAAAAGGACATCTGGACCTCTGATGCTGGAACATTACTAAAACCGTGGACACCTGTCTGACATGAAACATCAGCAGACATGAGAACAACTTTTGATGGATTGAAAAATTGAACATGCTCAAGGAACAAAATCCCAACCCATAACCAAGATCTTCTAACAATGGAAAAAAACAACTTTTCACTTAAATGAGACTTATTACGGTGATTACTTCCCTTTAGTCACATGGCGAGGCGTTAATTAATTGGTTTGTGGAAAAAAAGGTGAAAAAATGCGGGGAATCCAAAATTATACAAATGTTGCAGAATTACGTGAAAAAACGCAGCCCGTCAATCGCTACGGGAACAGGCATACTGGGTTGATGGTATCATCTTAAGGCCTGTCCATTTTTCTTGTTTTGGGTGAAAAAAATATCCATCTAATTCTATCTTGAGATATGTGCGATTGAAGGAGGTAAGGGTCATCTGCCTTCTCATAGGTAAAATTAGTGAGAAAATGGCCGCCAAAGTTGAGTTATTTCTTTAGCTTGGGAGCCCATGGAAACTGAAAATTTACATTTCTTCTGCCTTTAATCAACATTTTTTCAGTAAAATCCACTCCGAAATGTGCTCTTACTCTAATAAACATGAAAAGTGCTGAACCGAAAACAAAAATTAGATAAAAATTCCCAAACCTGCGGGAAAATGCCTATTCTTGACTTTCATTATTTTGACGAGTGCCTGATTTCACCTCGCTCCCTCACATTTATTGTTCAGAAATGCATGTTCAATGATGGGTGGTTGGCGAGTGCTCTTGGGTGGTTTACTTCTTCTTTCCAAGCAAAAAATCTATGATCTTTATCTCCCCTCCTTCTTTTTGTGTGTTTGTTACTCTCTTGTAACACCTCTCATCTTCGGCACTTATATGACCTTCTTGTGCTGCAATTGCCGTAAAACTCTTACTGTGGGTGGTTGGCAGGTGCTCTGGTGTGGTTTGCTTTTTCTTTCCTATCAAACATCTATCGTCCTTATCTCCCCTCCTTCTTTTTTATGTTTGTTACTCTCTTGTAACACCTCTAATCTTCTGGCGCTTATATGACCTTATGCAGTTGCGAGCGCCGAAAAACCTCTACTAAAACTTTTTTTAAACTGTTGCTAAAACTAACTAAACATTTTCAATGTGCTGTATTCTGTTACACTAAGTTACAGTGGAGTCCGCCTTATCCGAAAACAGCGGTAAACCGAAAAAGAGTAAATTCTCATTTTTATCCCCCTTCCTATTTGAGCAGTCTCGATCTCTACTAACTTGAAAACCCTGATAAACCGATTTTTATAAATCCCGTTTTCCGACAGATTTCAGACGCCGCTGTATATATATATTTATTATACATTGCTATTACTGTCGGGACGGGATAGAATTATACAGACACTGTGTAACATTTTCCTGCAGTTTTTTTTTTAATTATAAAATATTCCTGGACCAATTACATGTATTCATGTATTATTGCCAAAGGGTTGGAAAGAGGTAATATACTTATTATTATTTAAATGATATAGAAATACATTTGTACATTTTATAGGCCTATACCAGTAGGCTATGTACACATACTATGTTTATTATTCTTATGCGTGTATGTGTAATTTATCATAATATGCATGATGTGTCCGTGTCACACGCGTATGTGATACAAGTGAGTAGTTGAACTTTCATTCAAACAAAAGAGAGAGGGAGAGAGAGGGGGGGGGAGGGGGGTTAAACAATGCATCAACTATAATTAACACAAAGGGTGAAAAAACCGTTACTATTAGTATTACCCTGTCCAGTTTCATCCACGCCCCAGCCCGCCACAAAACACTGGGCCCCCAGGTTCACGGGTGTGGCGGGGTCTGGCAGACAAGCAGGCAGCTTGTTGTTTGTGAACGTGATGCGACGAGTAAGTTTTACCACGGCAAAGTCGTTGCCTGGAAATCAGATGAAATAAGAAAATAAGATAGTTAAGATTATAACACATATCATATATACGATTATTATAATAATAATTATAATATGATTATTGTCCAAACACTTGTGCATATGATTGGTGTTGCACACGCGCGCACACACACACACACAACGCGCGCGTGTGCACGCATACACGCGCTCGCTCGCACAGAGAGGGGGAGAGAGAGTGAGAGAGAGAAAAACACGCATATTATATAATAGGCCTACTATATAGTATTTTTAAAATATATTATATACACACATACTCGATGCTGGTTTGGATGACGGTCTACCGCGATTCGGGGGTCTACTGTAAATCCCGCCTGATTGAACACGGTCCACTGCTATCTACGCCGAACGAGCTACCGTAAGATTGGGGGGGGGGGGGGGGGTGTATAATAAATTATGTTAACAAAAGAGATAGCGTTTACTATAAATGTGGTGTGTGGATGCGTTCGTTAAAGCCAAAAATGGCATAATGATAGCTCAGTACATTTTACAATGCTGTTTACTATTATGCAAAACGACAATATGGCAATACGCTTCCTATGAACACCTCCCCCCCCAACCCAATTTTATTTGTGGTAAATAACTTGTGTTTTACGGCGCTTGCAACTGCATTAGGTAATTCTCATATGAGCGCACCCAAACTTTACACAGTCCTATACTATCGGAGATGGAAGAGCGAAGGCGTACGTACGTGCCCTCGCGAGCGCAGGCGCCAAGCATAGAACAAGTGTACCGCAAACCGTACTCAAATGACTACGAAAACGACGATAAACCCAGACCAGTCGGGAATTGGTCCAGGACTAGGATTATTTCTGCTCCCATTGTTCCGAATATAATGTAAGTAATTGCGCAGTAACGATTCGATTGGTCAACAATTTATTACATGTTTAAGTATAACTGTCCCCGCGGTTTTATGCACACACAAAAATTCTGAAATTATGCAAACTGAGCCTAAAAATGTGAAATTATGCAATTCTGTTAATTTTAATAAAGAATGATAAAGGGAAATATTTAAATAATCAGAAAGTATGCACACAAAAATTTATTTTTTTTTGCTAGATTGTGCGGGGTGCATAAAATCACGGGGATAGGTACATGTATAAGAAATGTGTGGTTGGGTACAGCGGTAAATGATGGTGGCGTCGGTAGCCAAAAGTGAAATTGCAGGTTCGGTGGCTAAAGCAGCCTCAGTTTGGTCCGTGGTTGTGTCCTTGAGAAGGGCACCTCACACGAATTTCTTAATTGACTTGGTCCTTTCGAAGATGGACGTAACACTCGGAGGTCACGCCTCTGAAATAACCTAATTGGGTTGATACGGGTGTTGAACCTTTAATCATTTGACATTTTCACAGTAATAAATCAAGACCTTAGTAGATCAGTTCTTATAATCTTACCCCTGACACCACGCCTGTAGTTCCCGTTGAGCTCCACGCTGAGAACATTCACCAGCTCCTCGTCAGGGTCAAAGGCCGCAACGTTCACGTCTCCTACAAACACTCGCATCTGGCTCGGCTGGACCCTGTGTGGAAGATTGGGAACGGATTAAAATTTAAAATTAAATAATTGATTAGGCCTAGATAAATGTAGGCCAATTTAAATCAATGATTAGGTAAATGTAGTCCTGAACAAGCTAACATCCTTGAAGCTCACTAATGATAACAATTAATTAGGAAGAGACAAATATAGTTTCCAGAACACTTAACTCGACATAAAGGCGTTGATCAACCGAGCTTAGTTGCTATCACTGGACAAAAACAAAACAAAACAACAACAGAAGGCAAATAAGAGGGTAGACCCAGAGAAATGTATTTGGAAAATCTAAATAGATGAGTGACGGGGAAACCTCAGGATAATACTAGGAAATTGCGGAGCATTCGAACGGAGAAATGAATATAAAATCACGATCGCCGATGTCCGTTTCAGGTCTGGCACTGTTATGATGATGAAAACACTGAAAGCTAGTCTAGTCGTGACGCGGCCTCCGAATTAACTCCGGGACCAAAGCAAATGTGTAGAGGGCCTTGAGAACTCCAAACCTTGGTGGAAATTTGAACCAAGGTCATTCACAATGTAGACCAGCATACCAAACGAAATGTCAACACGCTCTGAGAAACTTTGTTCTAGTTCTCTAGTTGTGTTTGGTGTTGTTGGTTCACATTGTCCCCTGGATTTCTGGTTAGACTTACGCATGTTATAGACAGAAGTTTAAACACAGACAGTACATGTAGATTTATCAGTTAAATCATTAATGTTTCAACTTCCACCTGGCAATGTGTCCACAGGCGTCTGTGTTGTAGAGGTTATGCGCTTCGCCGTCGCACGCTAAAGACCTTGTTCAATCCTTGTGTTGGAAATACATTTTTTTTTTTAATCGAGTATCTCGGTCTCTCCACGGGGACGTTGTATCCCTCTCCTCTCAACCATGATTGGTCCTGACAAGCAGAGTCGAAGCCTGTTCCCTAAATGATCTAAGTAACTGTGCCGATAGGGGCGTAAAACATCTAGTTTGCATTAATTTTTAAAAAACAACTACACAAATATAAAGAGAAAAAAAACTTTCTGAAAGTCTCACCCGACGTCGCAGTGCGCCTCTGTGCAAATAGGGGCGTAAAACACCTAGCCTACATTTAACAAAAACGAAAAAAAATAGTACACGTATTCATGTAATTTAAAACAACAACAACAACAACAAACAAACAAACAAACAATCAAAATAAAAACGAACTTGCTGAAAGACTCACCCGACGACGCAGTGAGCCACTGTGATGACAGTGTCATCATCCACCAGCACTCCGGCACACGTGCCCTGGGGCGCGTTTGTGGTGAAGACGAAGCGCACCATCCAGGGCCAGTTTCCAGGGGAAACGGGGGCACCGCCCACCACGCGCGGCTGGATGACTGGATTGGCGCCACATTCTGACCAGGGGAAAGTATGACGTCTACATTGTTGTAGATTTGTGTGGTCTCACCTTTCGTGTTTCATGTATATGAAGAAGTGTATTTTAGCACAATTTGTGACTTAGGACCTTTATGTTCCTGGCCATACGATTAATCTTTCAGCAAATGGGTGCGATGCATCTTGGTCCACAATACATAATATTTGTGAGGCGTGCTGACAAAATGAGTTACTTCTCGCAGTCCACAAATGGAGATGTTGACCAAAAATTGACACTTTAAGGTCAAATTGGTAAATGTTCTATTGATGCCAAATTCTTTAAGTATAACACTCCTTTTGTTTCATACTTATAAATTGTAAAAACTTCACCTATAAGTGTGATGTGTCTATTTCCTTAAGGCCTGAATCCGAGAAGTAACTCATTTTGTCAGTACGCTTCACATTTACATGTGTATGGGCAACGGAAGTTGGCATGTCGCTTGGAATGTATGGCCTGCAACATCCAGCTTTCTTTTCCGTATAGAGCTTAGAATAAATTGGCAACCACAAAATTTTAAAAAGTTTTATTTCCTCAGTACCCAGTCTTAAGAAATTTGACGTTAAAAAAATTGAGTTTCTCAACACGTCAAGCTTTTCCGAATGCCATTCTTTGAATATCTTGATATAGACTCCGAATAATCTTATGATTTTGGTAGAGCAGATACTACTTAATTAACTGACCCCATGGTATTACTCTTAGTCACTCGGCCTACTCAAAACAGCCCGTCGTTTTATGCAAGAAAAATTATGAAATTATGCAAACTGAACCCAAAAATGTGAAATTATGCGATTCTGTTAATTTGAAGAAAAAAAAGATCAAATTTTGAGCAATTACGCGGGATGCATAAAACCACGGGGACAGGTTGTTATTCTTAAAGTTAAAGTATTTAGATTTGTATTCCTGTCAAAGTCAAACGTTTCACTCACGTCCTTGCCTCTGTGCCACAGATAGTGGCGGGGGTCTGGCTGTCGTTGTAGTCACAGCGGCCGGTCTTGCAGGGCCGGCGTTGATGCAGCACCTCGGAGTGGCAGTGCCGCGGCAGTCTGTCTGCACGCCAAACTGAACCTCGGACACCGTGCATCCTCGACGGCACCTGCCCCCGAACAAGCAGCACGCTGGGGAAGGAAAGAAACGAGGATGTGTTTATGTGATAAGGTACTTATCCCAAATAATGCGCCTTCGATCGAGATGTAGATCTATGCCCCAGCGCCCATTTGTAACTCTCTCTCTCTCTCTCTCTCTCTCTCTCTCTCTCTCTCTCTCTCTCTCTCTCTCTCTCTCTCTCTCTCTCTCTCTCTCTCTCTCTCTCTCTCTCTCTCTCTCTCTCTCTCTCTCCCTCCCCTCTCTCTCTCCCTCTCTCACACACACACACACACACACACACACACACACACACACACACACACACACATACGTGTTTTGAGGTCATTATGTGGACATTGCCCCAGACCTACATTATGTGGACACCCCATATCATCCAAAGTTATGGGTGAAATCAATCAAAATTTACAGTGTAAGTCCACGATACTAAAACATCATTGTCCACCAAATTTGAAGAAGCTACCTAAAATTTTAGTCCAGTATGTTTTTTTACTAACGTTAGTGGGACATTGCATTATGTGGACTTCACGACCTCCTGACCTTTTGCACAAAGGTACACAAATGGTCCATTATTGGGACTTCCTGAGTATAAATGGTTTTTTAAGGGCATTGGGTGCCTATAATGTTTATTACTTCACCCGTGGGTTGGGGATATATGAAAAGACCCACTGTCCCTGGGATCCTTGTGCAACATCTTTTTTGGTGCATTTTCCTCTTCTCCTTCCTTCTTTCTCCTTCCTCCTTTCTCCCTTCTTCTATCATTTCTTCCACCGCTTACCCCGTGTGCAGCAAAAGTCGAGGTCGTCCATCCCACAAAATGGGCGCCTCGTTGACCGTGGGGTGCAACCTGTGGAAACCGGGTACCTGGTAGTTGAAGTGAGATCAGTCTGCGGACTGTCCCTCGCCAACTTACCTCTTTGGCCCAGATTTTCCTCTTAGATGGGAGGGTAGTACTGCCCATGCCACTCAATCGGTTGGGAGCTGAAGCCCCTCCAGTTTATCCGTGTGTCAATCTTGATGCGAGGGTCTAGTACACTTTCATGGAGAGTATAACTCCAGAGTAGCCCTGGCTCAGCTTTGGTCATCCGAGCAATGTTTCCCCTCTTTGACTCGTTGGTGGGCGGGGAGCCCCGAAGTCGAAGAGCATCCCAACACACATTGAATCCTCCAAAACATTCTGACCCGTCTCCAGTCCCCAAGGATACTAAAAAAGTTTCTGCTCGCAGAAGCGGGTGTAGCCACCGAGCCGAGCAGACAACCAGGAAAACCGATCTTTACGGCTGCTTGTGCTCTCCCTCCTCCCAGGGAGCCTCCAGAGCAGCCGTACTTGACCATCCGCAACTTCGATGCACAGAAGAAGATCACAGATCTAACCATTTTCATAACAGGAGATGCTTTAACACAGACACTGGGACACATCCCCGCCAACGTCCAAAAACTGTCTTCCAGTGCACTCCTTGCATATGAAACAGAAATAACTGGACCCCTGGATCTCACGACCTTCCATGGTATTCTTGTGAATCTTGGAGACACAAGAAGTTCAACTGCTCGAAGAGCGTCGTCCGCAGTCATGAGGTGAAAGGCTGCTCTTCAGAAAAAAATTGTAGCGATATTGTGAGGGTGTGGTCGAAGCCCGCTAGATGACTCTTCGGCGGGGCGAGACTGCCCTTGAAAGGAACACAATTGTTTTGACTTTCGATTCGTGCTGCCCACCAGCCACTGTTCGAGCAGCATACCTGGTCCTGGACATGCAACCCTAAGTGTAAAACCATCTGCGCTGCTTCAAGTGCCAGAAATTTGGCCGTGGCCAGTCGTGATGCCGACACGCAGACGTGTGTACTCGTCGTGGCAAGACCGGGCATCCTGAAAAGGTATGAAAGACTAGTGCTAGTCCTTTCTTTCTCTCACAATCGCCAACACTTGGTTCCAAGAACGCACCATCCAAGAGTCAAAGCCCGAAATGGCTGCTCATTTCAGAAGGCTCGAAAGACTGTCTACCCGACAGTTATGACCCCGGTCCCTGGTCGGTTAAACGCAAAGGCAGTCCAGTCCGGCCGGTATTGACGTCGGCCAGTACTTCTACTGCCAACCTCGAAGAGCCCGTGGTCAACAGGCGAAACTGCAATAAAACTAAGAAGGTACCTCCTACCCCTGTAGTAACCACCTTCGAGGGGCCACTCGCCAACTGTTTCAGAGTTCTAGGGGAGGACGAGGTGGACTCTTCCTCCGTCCCCTCTTCTTCTCTCTCCCCACGCCCCACCCCTCTGATGGTGTTTGAGGTGCCCCCTCCCCCTCATCCAGCCCCTCCCCCTTCTTTCCAACTCCCTTCGTCTGCCCTACCTACCCCTACCCCTCCACCAGATACCCCCTCCCTTAGGAGGATGATACCCCCTCCCTTAGGAGGATGACACCTCCGATCCGGGAAGGAAGGAAGCCGTAACTCCCTCCCCAAGTCTCCCGGTTGGATGCTGCCCAATAAAGGGCGGCAGCCAAGCAAATCCTCTTCTTCCCCCACAAGGAGGAGTCAGAGCTCAGAGAAGACGGGACCTCTGTGCTCCAAATCTTTAACAAATGGTCTAATGGCGGTCCTGCAGTGGAATGCCAGAGGACTCCGACCTTCCATTCTAGAATTGCAACACATACAGGTTACACTGTGCCCACTTGTGGCCTGTGTCCAAGAGACAAAGTTCGCCCCGGCTTCAAACATTGACTTAAAAGCTATTACTTCTCATCATCATATTCACACCGAGAACCAGACAGCGTCTGGTTGAACCACCATCTACGATACATCGACAACAACACCCTCCACAGACAAATACATGTACATCTTAGGACAACCATTACCCTCCAGGCTATAGCTGTATGGGTCACCCTGATAAGACCAATCACGATCTGCTCCATATGTCCCGTCAAATTACCACCTCAAAATTACCCAGCTTAATGACTCAAACACCATTTAATGTACATAACCTCATTTGGGGAGACAAATCCACTGGCAACAAGGAAAAAAAAACAATAGAAGACTTTTATTTCAAAACAACATCAGTCTTTTAAATGGTAAATCCTCAACTTACTGAAACAAATCCTTAACACTTCATCCATCGACCTTTCTTTCTACACCCCTGACCTGGTCCCAGATTTTGAGTGGTCTGTGCTGGATGACCGTGCGGATCATTTCCCAATATTTCTCATGAACAATAGCCTCCAACACGAACCGACCCCAGAGAGCTTTAATTTCAAAAAGCATACTGGGACGGGTTTGTTATTGGGTGTTTCCATATTTTGAACCCCACTTTCAGCCTCAACTACCACTAATTTCACGAAATGATTCCAGAAATGTGTCACAAAGACATACCAAAACCATCAGAAAAAACCCCGGAAAACTAGGTACGGTTCTCTGGGACGTGTGGTAATGTCATAGACCCCAAAGGAAAAAAACCCAGCAAAAATGCTCCACCCCGAAGCCTCCATATTTTTCTGCGGAGGCCACTGCTATTGACTTGGCGTTAAACTCCGTAAAAAATTCTCCCAAATTATCGTTTCTCATTCTGTCCGATGCCTTGTCTTGCCTCATTTCACTCACCAATCTTCTTCACTTCACCTTCACCTATCCCGTAGACTGGATGTCCGTTGTGGCGCTATTGAAGATTTGGCCACCAGCTTCCTCCACTCCTTCCGCTCTTCAGATTTCCTGAGCGTGTCTTTGACTTTGAGGTCCAGGCCTGTCTGTTCTTTGATTTTGTCCTTCCAACTCTCCTTTGGTCTGTCTCTGCTCCTTTTTACGTGGACGCTGCCTTGCAAGATCATCTTGGCAAGGCCGGATGAACAGATGATGTGTCTATACCATTACAGTTTGCATTTCCTGAACAAAGTGAGAAGGTCAGGGTATGGTCCAATTGCATTTTTGATCCGTTGTTCGACTTCATTATTTGTGAGGTGATCTTTTTATGAGAGAGGAAAGACTTTTCGGAATTATCACATCTCCACAGCTTTGATCCTTCTTTCAAGGTCCAGGATTCACATGCATACAAAAATACTGACATGACCAGGGAACGAATGAGTCTGATCTTTGATCTGATGGTGATATTTCTGTCTTTCCAAATGGTTTTTACCTTGCTCATTGCTGCTGAAGTTTGCCCTATTCTGGAGAGTATTTCTGGTTTTGATCCTTGGTCTGTCACTATTGCACGCAGGTACTTGAAGCTGCGTACGGTCTCAAGCCTCTGGTTTTGACCTGGATGTCCATTTTATTGCTGCTGTTAGACAATCTAAAACTTTGAAACCCGAAAATAGATAATCTAGTTAAATTGCTGTTGAGAATTATTTCCTTCACTACATCTCCAGGCTGTGGGATAAAAACTAAAGTAAACAACTAACAACAAGCTTCACAGTGTCCACACTGGACCCACGAAAATCTTCTGGCCTTTCGAGAACAGACGAAGAAGTTTTTACTCGTTTACGTATTTAGATATATGCTTCCGTGACCCATGGATATCTCCTGCGTTGAGATGAGAAACCGCTCTGTATCAGATGCGATACAGACTTCACCATTAGAAACATTAGAATGTCCGGACTTTGGAGAGACCCGAAGTAAATATTTTAAAAGCACAAAATTAAAAGGTCTGTTCTCCGTCGTTGATCCAAATAGAATTCTCAAATCTATAAAAGTCATTAGCCTGTATTTTAAAATGTAGATAATTTTTGTTTTAAAATGTAAACATCTGTTTTTATTTTCTAATCTTTTTAAAACAAGATTTTTTTTTACCATGAGATGTTTTCCTTTCCTTTTAAAAGTAAAATAAAGCCGTACAGTGGGCTCTTGTGAATGCAATCAACTTGTGTTTCGTGCGTGCATGTGGCCTTAAGAAGTTGTGAGCGCCGTAAAACTCTTATTAAACTAACTGCAGAGCGTTGCTCCATGATGTACAGCAGAGCAAGCTTCTGGATCCGCCACGTGCCGTCTCACACACACACCCGGCGATACACAAATCAGAAAGCTACTGTCGTTATGTGGACACCAAAAATTCTGCACACACTCGAAGTGTGTATAGCGTTGTGTATAGAAATAACGAAATAACAGCGTTATTCGGACCGGAACCAAATTCAAAAATATTTTAACACATGATGTAATTTTTGGCGGGAAATGCGATGGTGACCTTAAAACATTATGTGGACGTCTACATAACGGGGCATGTCTACATAACGTGAGTGTGCAATTATACAATTGTCTACATAACTACGCAAAGGCACACACACACACACACACACACACACACACACACACACACACACACACACATGCTTGCACCTGTTCGATATCATCAAAACTAAACACATTTTCTTGAGATTAAAAAAATAATGATACATGTTTTATAATAAACCAGAGGAGAACATTACTTACGCACGGCTGGTGCACATCGCACGACGGATGCCACAGAGTTATACAAATCACAGAAACTGGGGCCCTGGAGCAGTGTTTCATTGGCCAGACATCTTTGTACGCGGCATGTGCCGTAGTAATAGATACTTCTTTGGTTACAAATTGACGAGGCTGTTGAAAAAAAATCCTCTTGATATAAATATAAACGTGATTCAAATTTTTTAAAATATTATTTTAAGACCCTATTTATTCTCTTCTACTGTATCTGATGAATTTTAAACTTAGATAAGATCCGTTTACCTGTCTGTGCCAAGGTGGGTGACATGGTGACAAGTTACTGCGCATTGGTAACCCGATGGTTGCTGTACACTTCTTTCATCATTATGACTTACGCAGAATCTAGACTCGGCAGGAAACATTACTTCATCCCAGTCTCTGAGCGTCCACTTTGAGTGTGGTTGTAGGCCTACCAGTCTACACGAGCTTGTCAGTGTGCAGCAGGAAGCATTATGCCTTCGTACGGTCTGCTTCAGTCAATCGCGCCAAATTGAGTCCGCACTTATTGTTTTTCTAGTTCCCCGAAGGTCTCTGGCTATTACTATTACGGTGGTAGGAAGAAAACTATCTCTTGGGGTGGCAAACGAAATTCCTCCCTATATCATATTATTCTAATGACATTGTCTAAACGGACCAGGTTTCTAAGATGACCACTTTTTCTCTCGGCAATGGGTCGTCGTCTTGAACAGGTTCGATTTTTAAAAAGTCTTGTCATTAATCTGCCAGCCCCAAAAGGTGGTACCGTCTGCCCTTTTCTTTAGTCATCCTGGTCCTCTTCTTTTTCGGATGCTTCATAAGACGGATGTGCAAGGGAAACAAACACAGTCGAGCCTACTATAAGGACCACCTTTCCCAATTACCGTAACCATCTGTGCAAACGACCACTTCTTACCAACCCTCTCTGTGCTTTAAAAAAAATATAATGACATTTTTCAAGAGACTACCTCTCAAAGATGACCACTTTTCCATAACAATTTACGGTCGTCTTGGACAGGTTCGCCTGTTTTAGTGCTGTACAGGTACAGTATGTAAGCCCAGATGTCGAGGAATCAGTATACGAGTACATGCTGCTTGTATATCCATACGTACAGTATGGGTGACACCATATAACAATGTAAAGATACCAAGGATGCATCCGTGGGATTTTAATATAAATCATTTTCCAGAGGGCAACAGCCATATTAAATGGTTAATTACATGACAACTTAATTTTTTTTAAAACATAGCGCAATAATATTCCTATACGATTCGACGCCTCATCATACTCCAGGACATTACCAACTGACTTAACAGTGTGCCCCGTGTAGGCTATTTGAAGGGTCCAAAAAGAAGGGGGGAAAAACAGGGGCATAGTCACAAACTGGGAATTCTGAGGATATCAATCTTAAGTAGAATCATTACTTCATTCTGTTTTGAATGTTCGTTTATCATTTTTGAAAATTGGTAGCCTTTAAAAGGGAAATAAAACATTAATCAACCAACAGTTGAACAGAAAATTGACACCCTCACGATTTCTAATTTCTAATGTGCGAGTTGGTCGGTTTTTCCTCTGTGCCATTCATTTGTATTGATTATAGAAGAGAATACACTAAGACTTGAAGAAAATAAAATAAATGGAGTCATTTAAAAAGCCCATAATTTGATTATCAACCAGAAGCATACTTAGGAGTACCCTACCATGTATTGAAAGTTTTGAAATAAAGGGGATGTGACTAAATTTTAATTAATCTTTAGATATCCGAGAATCATGGCATTTTAATAGAAGAGTATTTTTCCTGTCTATGAATTTCATAAGCGAAACAATGCGATGTAGAAATTAAATTTTGTCTCACCTGTATTGATGAACTGTTGGTCAGAATTGTGAAAAAGTAGCAATCCTAGGAAAGTTGAAGTGAACAAGTGCAGGATCATTTTCACCGAGCAAGAGACTATCACACGAAATTAAACCACAAAAAAAACAATAACCAACAACAAAACCTGAATTGATGGCTGGTTTTTTTTTTTCTAGTTTAAAAAGTTACGTCCGAGTCTCAAAGTAACTTTAAGGCTTGAAAAAAGCGTCCCCAGACCCAGGGTGTCAAAGCCACGAAATGATTTTCCTGCAAGACTTTTCTTCTATTTATCTCATATTATGTCGGGTGCAGGCCTCTTTCCGATCCAAAGTACACACACATGGCATACCCTACTAAGGAGAACGGTCTGGGAGGGCTCTATTCGAGGGTGTGGGTGTCTATTCGTGTGTTGGTGAGTGTGTGTGTGTGTGTGTGTGTGTGTGTGTGTGTGTGTGTGTGTGTGTGTGTGTATGGGGAGAGGGGGGTAGTCTAAAGAAAAGTGAACCTTTTATAAGAAGGGAAAAACCCACCTTGCCGTCATTTTCTTTTTCATTACGTCCGTTTTTTGGGTGGTGGTTTTTTGTATTATTGTGGAAGAGAAAGACCTTTTGCTTCAACTCGAGCTCGTTTGGGATCTTTAGTTGACGTAATGTTTGATTGTCGTGGATTTCATTCTGTGCAAAATAGAAGAATACACGAAAACTTTTAACCAGAAGCTTCTACTTTGCATTTGAAAAGGGGGGGAAAATGCCCAAGTGGACCAACGTAAGATCGACTTTTCAGATTAAGTTACTTCAAAAAGCGACAAATCGAGCATTTTCTTTAACCACAGTTTCTCTGGGTTTTTTTGTTTGTTTTTTTAAATTATCGTCCTACTCCTCCGTTTCCCCCTATAATTTAGACGCACACGGCGCGTGTGCATTCAATGAGGCATAAAAATAAAAGTTAAAAAACACAGAGGCGAGAAAAAAAATTGACTGAAAGGGGATGGTAATGGTATTCTTTTGATGTCTTCAGCTGGTGATGACTTTTCTAAAAAATCTTTCTGTTTTCCCGCCCAACTCGGGAATAAAAAACAACAATCAAGTTCAGCTCAGAACAGCGACTCCCCATCTCTTCTCCTTAGGTTTATTGACTGAACAAACAACCAATTCGCTGGAGTGACGGTCAGGCTCGGGTAAGACACCTGGATCTAAGACACCACAATGAGCCTCATGTGGTTAAGAAAAGCTCTGGCCTAGTGCGTGTGTGAATATTTTCCATTTAAGGGGGCACTTGCATTCTGAGGATATGTCAATATCTTTTGTCTTTTGAGATGAAAAGGAGAAAAGGTAAATCTTATTACGAAAGTTGTGGAACCAATAAGGGGTTTTAAGGGTTAGTGGTGACAGATGTTATTTTTAACCTTTTTTTTTAGCCTTCGTGTTTGTGTGTGTGTGTGGGGG